>NW_008599478.1:0-39340 GCF_000691845.1 Merops nubicus
TTCCAACCTAAAGGATTCTATGAAAGTTCCAATAGCAGAAACCTGAGTGAAGACAAATTAAGTTTTAAAAAAAAAAGTGTACTTTTCTAAGGGCCCTGGGAGAACTTCAAAAGCATTTTTATATTTCCATTATCACTGTAGTTCTCTGTATTAGTTTTGTGTTACTAAAGTCTCTTCTACAGCTTACCCAGAAATTATGAAATTACTCCCTGAATGGCTGACTGAAAATCTGTGCTTGTAGCATTCTGTATGCCAGAGAGGTACAACTGTCAAGGTGGAAGTGTATTAAAAGTGAACACGTAGGTAACTGACTGAATAGCATATAAACCAGGAGATGAACTTTTCTTCCCCATACAAATTAAAAATAGAGTTCAAATATAATCATAAAGCTGTGTCCTTATCACCCTTCACTCTGTGTAAGATGAAGCTGAACACTGGTGACTATCTTTTAGTTGGGACATCCTTTAAAGATTATAAAACTTTCACTTTTAAAATCACTATATGTGTCTACCCACCTTCTAGCACTTATGCAAAAGTGCATATGTACACGAAAATCTGTTTGATGAGATCTAAGCTGTAGGTAGAGGGATCCCATGCTTGAATCTGCTTGAATCATGCTTGAATCAGAGCAGATCTGCTCTGATTTGTTACGGTAATTGTCTACTGGAGTAGAACATTAAGAATGTTTTCTCATCTGTTATTACAGTTAGATTTGTTCTTTTAATGGGCAGAGATAATTTCCAGGATGCAAATACAGCAGCACATTCCACAGTTGTCTTCAGACTCTTTAGAAAGTTTACTTAAATCCATTACAACTCATAAAGACTTACAAATCACCATGTGAGAAATAATCATCATGAGCTGAGTTATAGAGCTGCTTTTGCTGATGAGGAGGAAGCTGTAGTTCTGAAATGAAGCACTGGAAAAAAATGCATGGTAGAGTTCTGTATTTGCTCTATCTCTGCAAATTTGTTTTAGTCAGACTAGGCATAAAAATATTTTTCTTTTTAAATGCCAGCAGTGAAAACCTTGTACTGTGATCTTAAAGTCAATGCCAACAGCAAAGTTTTCTCAGGCCAAATTATTACAATGGGATAGACACCTTGTCTACAGCAGGATTGAGTAAGGTGCAAATAAGGGCAACATTTGACATTCCAGTGGGAAACTTGGAGATAGAATAGCTTCGCTGATGACATACAAGGCTGACTGGAATCCAGTTTACTTCCCCAGAGCTGTTTGGTGTGGTAAGAAAAAAAGAAAGGAATTACAAATCGAAGTCAAAACATACAATTGTTTCTGAAGCAGACGTGTGACTTACAGCAAATCTATCAGTTGAGAAGCACGCTGCCCTTCTTTTGAGTCACCTTAAACATGTCCGTTTGACATGGTTTAGCATTTGTAACCCAGGAAAGTAGAAAATTAAGTATATGAAGCCAGGTGCAACAAAAACATTTGGAAGTTTACAGCACTGGTGAGTCACAATTAAGATCTTGCTTACAGATGAATGAGTACTTCTTAACTCAGTCACCTGTGAAGCTTTTGGGTTAGGATTCACAGAGACACTTGGCATAGGATTTAGCTGGTTGAGCATGCTAGCTGTTGTGAATCTCCGTTTAGCTGCCTGTTTCCTTCAGTGGCCTAAAGCAACATCAGGAACTTTGCCTTCAGCCTTTCAGTCCCTACCTCTAGATCTTCACTGTTCCAAACTTCTCTGTACCTGAGACTGGATGGTAGTCTTTCAACAACTATTTTCCATTTCTTACTACTCCTGTTACTAACATTCCCACTGAGCTTATTCCATGTTCTGAGAGAAAAACAATTCCAGCATCTCATGGGCCACAACATTGGGAAATGCATGATGGCTGTCAGGTTTTAGCAGCAGCAGCTGAGTAACAGGAATTTGTTTCCAGAGAGCTGGGATAAAAAAAAAAAAAAAAATAATCTGATTGAATTACTGTTCTGTTTAAAGCCTGGTGCTAGATTCAGTATTCAGTATTTGCCATGCAAAATGGGCTCATCACTTGTAGAATGAGGTGCAGCAAGAAAGAAATTATGGTCAGTTTCCCCAGGGAGGTACAGAATTAAGTCCTGGGGTGAAAAGATTTATTTTTAATCAAGTGGATAACGCTCTTCACTGTGCAACGGGAATTACCTCACGTATAAACATTAACCATTGTAACTGTTAAGTATGAGGGGATATTAGATTAATTGTTGTGTAGATGTGAAATAAACTGCTGCAGCTTTTGCAGTATGTATAAAGGACAACAAGTAGAGGGTCTAAATTGGGTCTTAGCTCAATACACAGAAAGATACTTTGATTTAGTGATCATGTGATTTAGTGAACATGGTTACAAATTCAAGGTGTGTGGTATTGAATCATGTTGAGTAATACTCACTTGTTCCATTTAACAATATTTAATGCAGTGATTGGAAATCCCACAGCAGGCAAAGGGAGCTGGGCTAGCATCCCATACTGATTTTCATTAGGGATTGTCTACCTAATTCCTCTGTATTAATTTGGGAATACAAATGCCATTGTATAGTTTTTATTAACAATAATTATGCAAAAATGCTTGTTAATGTTTTTATTTTGATAAAACATATTTTTTGTTTTTTAATCAATACCAGTGAATAAGAGTATTTGCCAGGGAAAAAAAATATTAATTTTATGAAATCTGACTGTGTATGAACAGAGATAAGTGTATAATTTATAATTGTCCTTTGCCTCATGCATTTCTTTGAATGTATAAGTACATTTTTTAAACTAATCACAGAAATCCTGTAACATTTTCAAACTGCTTTCAGTGAAAATTTCTAATATAATAACTTAATTTGACTTAGAACCAGGACTTTACAAGGGCAATAGTTTAAAAAGACACATCCTTACTAACATTGCAAATTCTCCACAGCACATGTTGCAGCGATACCTCTGTGTTACAAGTTAACAAGATAAGATTATACATAATACTTCACTGAATTTATTTGAAGTATTCTGGAAAAAAATCCTGGTTTTACACTATGACTATATCAACTGATTTCTGTGAAAGTCCCACAAAATGTAAAGAGATCAGGACAACACATTTCAAACCCAGTTTAAGCATTTTTTAGGAATGTATAAATATTATTTTTTATCTCTAGATAACTTTATATTAAGGGTAATATTGTTGAAATATCTATGTCTGCTTTTCTTTGCACTGAAATGTTTATCACCTAATAAAAATGCTAAAGTTACCAAGGAAAGATGTTTAATTTGTTCTTGCTGCTCAGTTGCATGTTGCATCCTATTTTGTAGTAAATGGCACAATGTCCCAAGTGGGCTGCCATACTGTCAGATACATTATTTATACATAACATTACTGGTTAATCAATGAACGAAAACACAGGAGCCTTTTTTTCCCTTTTTCCGTGACTCCTTTAAAGCTACAGTAAAGAATAATTTTGCAATGTTGCTCACTTTTGAAAATAGCTTCAGGAGTTTCCTGGCACAGTTTTCACCATGCATCTGATTAAACTGAATGTGATTGTTAGACAAATGCAGTAACAATTTGTGCAGTGCAGAAGAGTAATTTAGTTAACTATGTAAGCGATTCCTTCCAGTTAAAAGTGAGCAAGAGGTATTCCAGCAAATGTTTATAACAAGAG
Organism: Merops nubicus; assembly: GCF_000691845.1. Taxonomy (NCBI): domain Eukaryota; kingdom Metazoa; phylum Chordata; class Aves; order Coraciiformes; family Meropidae; genus Merops; species Merops nubicus. The sequence goes on from NW_008599478.1 coordinate 3,643, forward strand.
GGTTGGTTTTTGGCTTTGGGTTTGGTTTAGTTTTTTTTTTTTTTTGAACTCACATGAAAACTGAATAACATATCGTGACTTTTCATGTATGCTCACAAGAAAACCAGAATTTTAAAATTCCCTTGAATGCTCAGCAAATTTAGAAGTTCATGCTGCACCAAATGGCAAATGAAATCTATAAGTGAATGAAGAACTGAAATATGAAAATATATGTGTGCAAATGAGAAATGCAGCTGTACTGTGTCTCAGAACTACAAGGGATTTTTGTTTGTACTTCAGCTTATTCTGTCATATTTTGTTCATAGACATTTCAGATCGATACAAAATATTCAGCTGTGTTCCAGTGATTGAATATGAATACATTATGTGCATACAAAAATAGTGATAATCTATGCTGATACAATAGTTCATTTTGCATTAGTGTCCTAGATGGGACAATGTTAAGAAGCAATTTAAATGAAATTCATTTAAATGTCACCTCTCATGCTTGCGATTTTTCTATAATTGGTTATTTAATTAAAATAATTCTCATAGTCATTAATTTAGACTAAAACTTGCTGTGCACTGACATGTTTTAATTACATGGTATTAACAAAATTGATATGCTTTAAAAAAGCATGTTTAAATTTTAAACAAGAATAAATTAGAAATCTCATAGATCATCCTACTTAGAGTATTTATGAGAAAAAATCAGTCATTTAAAATGTTTATTATAAACAAAGTCCCAACATTACTGTGCATGTATCATATTTGGTTCCTGCTTCAGTGTGAGGAGACTTTTATGTTAACACAGCACCTCCATCTTCAAATTCCTTTAACCAACACACAATAAATAAGGTAATGAACCAAATTAAATATTAATAGAAATCCACATAAACCATAGAAGATAGACATGGAACTGACGTTTGAATTATACTATACCTTTGATATCATTAGGACAACATATTAATGAAGTTTTACAGGGTTGAATCTTTATCTGCTGTTCATGGAGACAAAAAGGATTATATAAGCCTCCTAGTAAGATACAGATAGGGAATGAAAAAAATTAAATATTCTAGTAAAGCTACCTGAATAAGATAGAAGAACTAAAGTCTCAGGCACCGATCCTGCGAAGTAATCCATAATCAAGGGTCTACATGCCCTCATGAAGTGCCCTGAAGTTAGAGGAACTACTTACATAAATAAAGTAGGTACTTTGTTTTCAGGACTGGGCTTTTATTCAAAAGTGTGAGAATTAGATTTTTATTTCATTGTCTATTAATTAAACTAGCTCTGTATTCCTTTGGCCTTTTTAATAGTCTATGATTTAACTGGATGATCAGTCTACCTCAGCCTATGATTGCCAATTGCTGTGCATAATATACCTCTACTCTTCTTAACTTCAATGAGTGCAGGATCAGACTCTTACTAACATGGAATAAGGATTTTATTGTGAATGGCAGGGACCAAAACTGGTGTATACAGACATCTAGAACTTCATTACTTCCATAAGAAGATAACTTATCAGTGTTGCATTTGCTGGCAGCCAGCATATGAAGGATATCATACCTCCCCCAAGCTCTTGTCTTTCAAACTCACACAGCACAGCCCACAGTTTAAAATGCTGCTCAAGACTGAGGCCGTATCAGTTCTCACACTGCTTACCAAGCTTACTTACAAAAAACCGCTGCAGTAACAAAATGCTGCAGAAAGGCATCTCTTACACGTGGACTGTGCTCTGTCTCTTACAGTCTGAGGACTGGATTCTTCTAAGTACAGATGTCTAGATGTGAGCTAATGATTGCAAGCTCTTTATAGTCAGTGGAGAGCAATAGAGCAGAACATCTTATTCCAAAGGAATAACTGTATTTGGTTAGATGAATTGTGCTCTGAAAGTGACAATAGCTCTCCATTTACTATAGGGAAAGGCTAGGACTAGGTCAGAGATTGAATGTTCAGCTAGCTGAATTTCATCCATTTTGTCTGGAGAGATTTGTGTGCTTCATCTTACGGAGGAGTGGCTGGAAGGCTGCCTGGCAGAGAAGGACCTAGGGGTGCTAGTAGACAGTCAGCTAAACATGAGCCAGCAGTGTGCCCAGGTGGTCAAGAAGGCCAGTGGCATCTTGCTTGTATCAAAAATAGTGCAGCCAGCAGGAGAAGGGAAATGATCTTGCCCCTGTACTTGACACTGGTGAGGACACAGCTTGAGTACTCTGTCCAGTTTTGGGCCCCACAGCATAAAGAAGACATTGAGGTGCTGGAACAGGTCCAGAGAAGGGCAACAAAGCTGGTGAAGGGTTTGGGGAACATGTCTTATGAAGAGCAGCTGAGGGAACTGAGGCTGTTTCACCTGGAGAAGAGGAGGCTGAGAGGAGACCTTATCGCATTCTACAACTACCTGAAAGAAGGTTGCAGTGAGGAAGGTGTTGGTCTCTTCTGCCAAGTAACCTGTAATAGGATAACAGGAAATGTGGTTAAGTTACATCAGGGAAGATTTAGATTGGATATTAGGAAGAATTTTTCTACTGCAGGAGTGCTGAGGCACTGGAACAGACTCTCCATGGAGCTGGTGGATTCATCATCCCTAGAGGTGTTCAAAAAACATGTGCACATGGTACTTTAGGACATGGTTTAGTGGTCATGATAGAGTTGGGCTGATGGCTGGACTTGATGATCTCAGGGGTCTTTTCCAACTTTAATGATTCTACGATTCTGTGATCTCTAATTTTTTTGTTTGGTTCTGACTTATGCGTTGTATAAGATGCCTTGTTCTTGCTTTCTGTTTTATGAATATCCATGGTTTGCAGTACTGTAACTTCTATGTGTCTCAGAATCTTTAAAATCTTTGTTCTCCAAACCTGTCTGAAGAAGAGAAGACATGGTGTTTCTGCAAGATAACAGGAAAACTACTAGTTTACCAAGATAGCACAGGAAGTCTGTAGAGGAGCCAGGAACAAAGCCTAGACTGGCTAACCTCTGTTTAAGTTCTTAGTTCTAGCTGAGTGACCCATACTTCATACTTTCTCCAGTATGACTTGCTTTCTGCTTTATTGCTGTACTCACACAGTTTTTCATGCAATTGTAGCACAGTTTTTTTACTTTGTGAGCTGACGGCAACTCTGACTTCTCAGCTGGAGCATCCTGTCCTACAGCTATTGCAATGAGGCTTTCTATAGGATACCTCTCTACAACAAATTAAAGTGTGATTGTAGCATGTGTTAGCTTATCCTGACTAGCACAATTAACACCATCAGCAAAAAACAGGAGGCTAGCTCATGGTATGCCAGAAATTGAAATGATGTATATCATAATAATCCTTAATCAGTTGTACTTCAATGTCCAACATATGAAAATGCTACCTTGATTTCTCTGCTGTTCTCTGTATGAAGATCAGCTGGCATAGCTACGCTACGATCTCTCATAACATATTCCATTTGTACTATCAACATACTTTCCAAACTGTAAGTAACCCATGTTTATGTTGTAGAAAATACGGAGGGATAAAATCTTAACTAGAATAGATTCAGTAACATATTATTATTCCTATTTAGCAACAAAGTTCTTAGGTTATGGGATCCAGGTGTGTACTGATTAACTCATTTCCATGGTAAATGAAGCTTGTGACAGAAAATTTTACTGATGCTAGTGCTGGACCTCATTTACCCTTAGACATTTTTCTAGAACTCCTGAGATGTGAAAGTATCTTCAGGTGTGTATAAATACGATTTATTGATAGCCTCCTTAGGAAGCTTCCATCAGAGTAATCTTCAAGACTGACAACAGTACACTTTCAATTTAAAAATCCATATGCAACTTTAGCAGTGCAGCTTGCAATTCAAGCTTAATAAGTACTCCTCTGTCAATCTTCTTGTTTTCTTTATTGCTTAATACAGTGCTTCAGTTGAGAATATTTAGAAATCATCTTGAAATGTACAGAGTGGTCACTTGCCATAGGAACTGTGGTTCTTTAAGCAAAGCATCTCTTTTTAGGTTTTCTAAGTACTTAATGTTTCTTTGTTGTTCCAGTCTTAGACTTTCAGCCTAACCAGGAGGAATCACATCAGCTGGTACCTTCTTCACAGCAAAGAATGTTTTTCAAGCTTCTTGGAAATCACTGTTAGTAGTAATTGTTTGCTGTGGTTTAACACCTGCTGGCAACTAAGCACCACACAACCCCTCACTCACTCCCTACTGTGGGGAAGGATAAAAGTGCAAAAACTTATGGTTTAAGATAAAGAAAGTTTAACAGGTAAAGCAAAAGCTGCATGCACAAGCAAAGCAAAACAAGGCTTTCATTCACTGCTTCCCATCGACAAGCAGGTGTTCAGCCATGTCCAGGAAAGCAGTGTTCCATCACACATGATGGTTATTTGGGAAGACAAATGCCATCATCCTGAACATCTCCTTTTTCCTCTGTCTTCCCCTTCACTTTATATGTTGAGCATGACATCGTCTGGTATGGAATATCCCTTTGGTCAGCTAAATACTAGCTACTATGGTAGCTTAGCCAAAACCAGCACTTTGGTCTTCAGGCCACAGGTAAAATATACAAGATGCACTCCTATAAATCTGTCTGGAAGAAAAGAGAAAGAGAAAAAAGAAAATAGAAAAAGTAAAGGAATCAATATCTTGAAGCTTTGTGGGACAGAATATTAAAATTCAAAGTCTTTCTCCTGAGACAGCAATAGTCCCCGCCTGCACAACAGAAGGAGAGAGTGTAACCTGCAGCACTTATAAAACAGTCTAACTTGTAACACCAGAGCTGTGCACCAGACCTACATCTGGGTTTAGTCCTTTGTTCCTAACAACACCACAAAAAGCTGGCTTTCTGAGACTTGTCACACACACAAAAAAAAAACCCAAAAAACAAAAACCGAAAACAACCAAAAAACCCCCAATTTTGAGTCATGGCTATTAAACATTTGAAAATATGTCCAGTTGTATAGCTTAGAAAAGAGTAATTCATCTAACTCATCATCTCTTTTTTTCTTCTTCGCAGAATTTTAAGGATGGAATTCAACTTTAGACTAAGTATCCTTGTGAGAGAGAGTTTGGTTTAAGGCTCTCCTAATGGTTGGTAGAAATTTAGCTAATGCAGTCCAGCAAGACTGGACAGCTATTCAGCTCTGCTTGAAGTTGATGCCTACATTTTGGCAGCCCAGTAGCTTTTTAAAGGCTGGTATAGAATGGATGTCAGTGATAGAAACAAATTAAAATACAAAGGCTGGCATTCTACTGCCTTAACGTAGGTGTCTAGTGCCATTCAAGATGTCCTAAGGTACACATCCCACACGGCCATTCCAGTAGGTATATATTCCTTATAGGTCTTGTGTCACAACTGCCACGTTTGTACAGAATCTCAGGTGGTACTAGATGCCCCTGTTTAGGCTACTGAGTCCAATGTATATTTCTCATACATAAAGACTCACCTGTATGAGATTAAATTTAGTTATCTATGACTGGAATCAGATCCCATCTCAAAAATACATATTTTTATTTAGTTTAAGCACAGATGAAGATTTTGACACAGAGAGTGAAGGGAATATGATAGGCTGTTAGCAACAGCGCAATTAACAAAAAATATGCATTGATAATTAAATTAAATCCACAAAAAAATTTGTTTTTTTCCTTTTTTTTTTTTTTTTTTTTTCCTTTTTGTAGTTTATGACACTGTCTACACTGATATCCAAATCTTAAATAAGATCCACTGCTTTCCAGACTATAGCTTATGGAGATGCTAAACACACTGGTGTGTTTTAAGAAATGCACAAATGTAAAGTTAAGATATGTAATGTCACATATCATGTAATTCCATCACAATTTCTTGATGTGTTGCCAACAAATCTGTTTCAATTTCAGGTTTAGAACTGATGTTTTCTCTTGGAAGCCGGTCACCACTATACAAATGTGTTAGCCTCACTTCAAGCTTCATGCTGAAAAGAATTCAGAAATAGCCCTGGGAACATTTCGTATTTCCTTGAAAAAGCTGTGGATTGTCATTAACTGACAAACAGTATGCTGCCAAGTTCTTGCAAGAATTGTATTTGTTGTCTGATGCCAAACAGCCTCTTTAAATGCTAATGAACAAAGTATGGCGTGCATTCTGTTCTTGATGGATTATGCCTATACCTTCTGTGGTCAACAGAAGGGGAATTCCCGGCCCATATGATTTCCATTCTGGCACGCTACTCTTTTCTCTGCTTACAAGGCAGTAAGCACTCAGACAGATTAGTCAATCTTATTTTTAAATTAAGTATAGCCTGTGCACCCTAACTCACATGTATAAAATCTGAAGGAACTGTGCCAGGCTGCCTACGCACTGTATGTGTTTTGTTTTCTTTAGACCATTAAGCTCCTGACTTTAGTATCAGTGATGCTCACTGTATACTGATATGCCTTTTAAATTCAAACATGAATGTTTCATAAAGAGTTGATTTACATGTTTCTCTTTACCTCTTTGGAGACAAGTTTAAGGAGTTAAATTGTCTTCTTTAGTGGTTTTCATAATTTCCTGCTACTGAAAGAGCTGGCTTGATACAGATGTAAACTAAAGAACTGTACCCTGCTATATACATGTATGTGTAGCTTCATAGCCAGGAAGAGGTCCAGATTTGTATATATCAATACCTTTGATTACACCTTCAAGCCCAGCTTTCCAAGAAGCATATATTATGCAGCAAATGGCAAACTCAGGAGTTGTACACTGAAATTTTTTGGTGTGATGTGATATTTTAATTTGTTTTTGCTTTCATTCAACAGCTACTGTTAGTCAGATGATCCTTTCCTACTAGTTTATGATCTGCTGAAAAGGAGGAAAACTTGTTCTAGGACAATAGCAAGCTACAAGCTACAGGGACAATAAAAATCCATCTTTAGTTAAGATGCATAACTACAGGGTATAAAATATGCTACTAATGGAAATAAAAAAATCACAAAAGGTGATAGAGTTATATAGATAGATAAAAGTTACAAGAATATTTTATCAAATCACAGGGGGGAATTTTTTTTTAGGTTAGCCACAGTTCATTTCTCTGAAATCTACAGCTGAGGCTGTGGAACCCCACATGGATCATTCCAACTTAACTGGTGAAAAGATACTCATGTTTCTATTCTTCATGCAACTTTATTACTAGCTTTGCTAGATAATGTGAAATAAAAATTGAATTAGTCCAGTCAGGGAAGTTGAGCTTTCAATAAAACATGAGTTTGCAGGGGGGAAAAAAACATCTTGCCCTGTACAGGCAGAAGGACTGTTTTTCTTTTTTACTCTGACTGATTTCTAGAAATTGTGCTTCTGCACGGAGAAAGCATGTTTCTAAGTTAGTGAGAAGTTTGGTCAAAGTTTATCCCTCTCTGTGGAGAAAAAAATGCCTTTTGAATGAAATTCCTATAGAGAAAAGGAGAAAAAACAAACAAAAAACATAATAAAAAAAAGGAAAAATAAAAAAGGAGTAACAGCAGTATCTTGTGTCTAATTTGCTGGAAGTGCTGGACATGCTTTTCTAAACATCCTGGATAAATCAAGATATTCTGTCTTCTTCCATTCAGCAGTAGCAAATTAAATGGATAACCCTACTATACAGATATTAATATTGCAAGAAAACAGTTTTTTTTAATAGCCTTACTCTCATTTGAAATGAACAATTTCTTCTAGTCTTCTAGCTATTTATAGGATGACCTTTGTAAGCATAAACTAATTAATAAATAAAATCAATTTTAAAAAAAAATTTTTTAGTTCAAAATCACATAATCATTCATTTTAGTTACCTCTTAAAGGCCATGCCTAAAATAGATTTGCACCCATGTCCCCAGTGTGGAGTTTTTACTCTTTGGCAGCATGCAATAGGTAGTGCATAATGACCTTTTCTCTGTTTGGAACAGGGATTAGAATAATATATTTGACCCTTTTTACTCACCTGGGAGCGATGCTATTCTCCATGTTCAATAAAGTAAAATACGTCTCTAGTGTCCCAAGGTTAAGGCCATGACTTTAAACTATTTAACACACCATATCAGCCTGATTCACCTCAGTCAGGCTCTACAGAGGGAATATTTTTACTTTTTCCTCTTTTTTGTTGGGCTGAATTGTATATACTTCATCACAACAATTTCTTATCCAGAGTAAAATTAAGGGAAATATTTTGCATTACAAAAAAAGCAAGTTAACCTGGTCACATTGTGCATTATAGCAAAATTTGTGGCTGCATAAGTAGCAGTGTAAACTTACAGAAAGACTGGTAATTATAGTGCCATTGGTGGTCTTTGTTGCTTTAATTCTGAAGCAGCCAGAATGATTAAACTGAATCTTAATCGACTTCTCCATTAAAAATGCTGGCAGAGAAGCTCCCTTAACCTTTCTCATTGATTGAACACAACAATCACCATTCAATTATAATGCAAAAGGACATTTGTTATAATGTACAAAAGATGCATGAGCCATTTCCTTTTACTCAAGACAATCAATGAGATGACTCCTATCTCAAAGAAGGGAAGGTGAAGTTACTGTACCTGGAAGAGCACTAAAGTCAAAGTTGAACTCAGATAATTGCAAACACTACCATTTTCAGTGGATGCAAGAGTATTTCAGTGAAAACAAAAACAAGCAATTCCTCACTTTATGAAGAATAAATATTCTCTTTAAAAGATGGATAAGAATATAGAATTAGAAGTTAGTTCACCAAAACCAGTAAATTCCTATTTTATAGAAGTTTGTGAAACTCATATAAGGAGTCTAGATACATTATAACTGGAAGACAGATATGGATTTTTAGGTTTTTTTTTTTTTGTTTGTTTGTTTTTTTTTTTAATATATCTTTATTTCGTGTTTAGAAGGAATCTTTTGTATACATAAGTGGTCACAATTCAGAATGAATGGAGCGTGGTAATGTCACATGATGAATATGAACACGGCAATCACTAACAAACAGCACCAATTCTGGACTTGGAAAACTAAGAGGAAATATTTCTGAAACACTGAAAGCACAGGATTTTCACACACAAAAATTGCCTTCTTTATATCTATCTTTCCTCAAACTGCAGGAAAAAGGATACTTTAAGACAGCACACACATTTGGGAAGATTGCTCTTCAAGACCTAACTTTCATAAGTTTTATAGTGAGATCTAGTTTTTAAAGCTGGGGTATCCTTTCCATTCAATTCAGTCCAAAAAGTATACTTTTAAACTTGATGTGGAAGTTCTTATGCCACTCTTGCTCTCTGTTGCTAGAATCGAGAGAATGGAAAGTCATGGTGGAGAGAAAGAACAGCCAGGTTGCACATTTTCAGCTCCAATCCCTAAACTGTTTGAGTTTCCAGGGTTTGAGTAGTACAAATTAATTCGGATTGTCCTTTCAGCCTTTTGACCATTTTGCAGCAGTTCTTTGCTTTCTCCAGTAAGTCTTTGGATTCAGGGTGCACAATGGACAGGATGAGTACTAATTCAGAGTTATCCATATATTGTGCATTGTTTTCAATTTAGCTGTTCTGTCACTGTTAAAACACTGAGACACAGTTAAACATCCATTTTCTGAAAGACGTTAGTGCTGCCATCAGATTTTAAAAGCCCCATAATATAGTACTCGTTTTCTGAATCCTTGCATTCATTTCCCAATAGAAATCACCATCTGCTGCTGTTATCTGCCTGGGTAATTATTTTTCCTCCTGCTTAGCCTCTTTCTCGTATTACTCCAACTTCTTCTTTCACATAAAGCACATCTTTTCTATGTCATTAATTCAAATGACAAATACCAGAATCAAGAATAGCTAAAAGGATCAGAAGGCTGAGAAAACTATCCGAGACAAACTAAAGTCCTGAAGAGTTACTCCAAAGCTTCTGAAAATCACTCTTCTAATCTAAAATCACTAATAAACAAACAAACAGAAAACCCCCAACCAAAACACAGGAAATGAAGGCAGAGGAAATACACTGTCATGGTTATCTACTACTGGATTACCCAGGGAATGTTGCTTTTCCAGTATCTTTTTCATGTCGTAAACCTTAAAGGACAGATCCCATATCCTACTATTTCTGATAAAGAGTTTTCTAATGCCACTTCAATAAATTATTTATAACAACCAGGGAACCAGTATTTTCTACTTGAATATAATCATTCCACTTATAAGAAATACCCTTCCAGATTTTCTGTGATGTTATGAAGATCACAATTATTGCAAAATATGAATATCGTCTTGATAATTCATAGAGAAAAAAACCTTTAATTTTCAAATTTTATAGATTTCTGTCATATAATACAAAACTTTATTTTAAATGACAGTTTTCTCAGTGTTGTTGACCATGTTGGTAGATTAAAAGTATAGTTAAAAAAAGTTCAAATCTATTTTTCTGAATGGTAGAAAATCTGAATACTGGTTCCCAGAGTGAAATAGTGTAAAAAATACAAAGTATTGTAATTAACATTGTCATTTACACTACAAGGTATTCTAAAATATTGGACTCGTGAGTCAAATGCATGACTGGTACTGAAAGCAGAACCTAAAATTTTGATCTTTGCCATTATCAAGGTGATTTCCTCAGTTATATTCCTCTGCCTCAAGCCTTACATACTCTTGCATAGTAGGTGAGAATTTGAAAAAAAAAAAAAAAAAAAAGAGATCAGAACTCCATTTCTTCATTATTGAATATCCATTTGGAAAAATGAGAAGTGGGTTCAAATACTGTCATTCACACTGAGGGAGACTGGAACTCTGCGTCCTTTAGGTCTGCAGGAATTTGCACCGTCCTAAACTGTAAGAACGGTTACTAAGAAAGTAAATTATTCTTAGTAAATGTGTCATGTTTTATATGTGATTAATGGCTTCACCTCATCCTCAGTGTTATACAAGGCTTTTTGAGGGCGAGTAGTTTTCCTTTGTCTGCTATAAAAGAAGGTAAACACACAGAAAAGCGCTGCCACAGTGAACTAGTGTTAATGTAGCAGTGACTAAATTCGAGTGTTCAAAGAGTTCAACAGTTCTCACGGAAAAATTTTAGGATATTGATGTGAATACACTGGGACTAAATATATTGAAACTGTTTGAAACATTGAAATTATTTTATCATGCTTGCATGCAGAAAATGTTCCATCACTTTAGATAAAGTAGGATGGAAATTGTTTGAGATAGAGTGCAATAAAAAATAAAATGTACTTAATCTATGTACAAGCTCCTTTATTATAGTATGTATTAAATCATTATTGAAGAGCTGTTCAAGTGAAGTGAAATAGAAACACCCCCACTGCACTTATTAAAACACACTTTTAACTGTAACTCACAAAATTATATGATACAACCAACCTGAGACTTTGTGATTGGCTTAGTAGACTTTTAAGTCTTGCTGCAGCCTCCAAATTCCTTCTTTTTCTTTAATAAGCCAGTTTTCACTACCCACTAATTATTTTTGAGAAACTCAGGGGTATGTGTGTCAAAATGTGTGACATTCTGCGGAGAAAAAGCCTTCTTAGTATTTGAGAAATATTACAGCAGACAAGAGTCACATAAGATCAGTTAAATTTATTTAGCAAATTAAAAAGAATCTATGGTGCAGTATCATCTTTACACCTCATTGGTAGGGAAAAAAAATTAGATTTTTTATAAATAAATTACAAAATATTTGATAATATGTATGCTGATAAATGATATCTTACTTTAATTTATTCATGCATGAGGCTACTAATACAGAACTGAATTCAGAAAGCCCCCAAAAGTTAGATTATAACACAAAGTTAACTTCTGGGTACTGTTTATGTGCTACACTCATCCTACATCAAAATTCTTTCAAGAACTGTATTGTTATTAGCATCAAGAAGAAGTTCTTTTGTAGAAATTTTATTCACCAGAAAATAGATTAAATATTTCTCTATAGTGGTGATACAGGAACACTGTCAATTTATGACTGATGCAAACATTTGTTCAAATAAAAACCAAAAATGTCTATTCTAGCATATACTGTAATAGAAAGCTAATGTTACATTACATTTCTGATTAAATATATCTCTATATTATATATAGTCCATTAAAAGTCATACAGAGAGGAAGTTTATGGAAGTGGATAAACCTTAGTAATGGTATGTGATCCAATCATATATTTGTCAGGGTCAGGTTGATAATGTTGAAGCACTGAATAGAAAAGTTGTTGCATCTTTTTCGTATCAGATTATACTTTAAAAGTACCAAACAGGATGTGTCTCAGTTTTTTTGTTAGTGTCTACTTACTCAAAAAAGCAACTCAAATAATGTTGTAACTTATACAGTCAGTTTTGCTCATGTTTCCTCATAATGAAGAATACTATATTCCCATTTTCTCCTATAGATCTCCATGATTGGGTATTCTACAGCCATCTGCTCAGTTGCTAAAGGCCTCTGATTTGTGCATGCCCTTATTTCTGATTTTATGGGGAAACTGTGAGTGTTTGAATTATCACAAGATAAGATTTTCTCTAAATTTGTGTTTTTCTTCTTCTAAAAGGAATATTTTTCTGAAACTTTAGGTTATATGAGTGAAAACAAGATATTTGTCTTCTTGAACTGTCCTAGAGATAAGAAAGTTATTTGCAGAGTAGCTAGCTTGTCAGCCTGAGGAAGAACAGAAAAATGTAAAGAGACCTTTGATACTGCATGGTTAATACTTAAGCAGTAAAATGCTGAAGATCAGACTGCACACTCAATACCATCTGTCTCTGTATACGTGTGTATCGTAGTGCAGTCTCCAGTCATGTAACAGTTGAACCTTCTACAATTATTCTGTTAGTTGCTTAATTTTTTTTTTATTTTATTTTAATTAACTTTGAGGTGTGGATAAAATGACTCACTGCAAAACAATTCTTTAAATTAATACATTGTAGCACATATGTACATGAGAGTACTGTTTGGAATTTATTGTTTAAATTCTGACAGGTCCCTATAATGTCTATGGACTGCCACTTAACATTGAACATTTTCATTTAAAAAAAAAAATGCTCCAAAATTTTATTTATTTCTACCTTTATTTACTTCCACCTTTAACTCCAATCTTTAGCCTCAAAGCCCCACATATTTTTGTCATCACTAAAATTTGACCTTTACAAGATTTCATTTGTCCTTCTCTTTGAATACTCTCAGTGCGTTCCTCTGTCTTTCTATCCTGAGATCTCCCCTAGCTGTCTGTGTTTCCTAGAAACATTTTGAGAAAGCATTTTAAAAAATGAGATATTGAATCTGTAGACTTTGTACAGGCTATTTATCCTGAAAACCTGTATTTTAAAAGTATCACTATTTTATGCAAAAAGTATACCAGGTTTCGATGTTGTGTCATCAATCCATCAAAAACCACATAATGTTAATATTTAGATCCATATGCATTTTGATAAATGTAACTTACATATTTACCTTTTATTATGTTCAGTTGCAGACTGTAATTTCTTGGGCTTCAGTTTTGCTAATTTCCTCTTTTTTTTTTTTTTTTTCTAGACATATTTTCATCACTGCAGCCATCTGGCAAAACTTCATTTTCTGTAAATGTACATAACCTCTGTGAAGAAACTGATTTTGACCAGGGACTTTATCTGTACTTTTGAAATAAATGTCTGCTTTACTCAAGGAAGTTCAGAATAGCAAAAAGTGACTTTGGTAGGAAAAATCCATCAAAAAACAATTTTGGTAAAAGGTTGCAAAATTAATACAATCGCTTGGAAAAAGTAGCAGATTTTATGCCATGCCACCTCTAGAATGGAAAGTGTGCACAGAGCTTGAGCTCTGTTGTATACAACTAGATGAATCCTAGACTGGGTAAATTGAATCAAGAAGAAGTTAAACTTGAATATATTGAAAAGAGAGTAATTTAGGACATGTAATATTAAACCAAGTTATATGATATCATACTTTATTGATTAATCATAATTTAAATAGATGTTTTTAAACCGTGGGTATGCTGCTTTCAATTGTACCAATACAAGATTACAATGTATCAGAAAAAAAAAAAAAGAAAGGAAAAAAATTTGTGAAATTCCTAACTACTAAGAAGAAGGACTGATACTGATTCAGGTAACCATCATACATATTTAAGATAGTCTGACAAAAAAAAAAAGTCTAGATATTTACTTTTTTTGTAGCAATTTTTTATTCACTTAATGGTTAAAACAGTCTATACTTGACCAATGCTAAAAAACAGAATTACCAAACCTTAGAAACCTCAGTATATGTTCAAATAGACACAGACTTGGTGAACCCCATTTTTAGGGGTCCTTTACCCAGCAGTCCTCCAGCAGGTTAAGGGAGGCAATGCACTTTGCACCCTGCACTTTGCAGCCTTTGAGAAGATTTCACACAAAGCAACCTGAAGACACCAGGTTGCAGGGTTCAGGAGATCAGTGGCTTCTCTGTAGTACACAAAACCAGACACCTAAGCATTGTGAGCACTGGAAGATAAATCCTTTGCAATGTTAACAGAGGCAATATCACTTAAGATATAATGCTAGAACAGCCATGAATTTAAAGGCAAGGACCCAACATATACCAAATTATGACATCTGTCTTTCATCCATCCCTAAGAGTCATGCAAATTTAGAGTTTACTAATCTCACCGATCATTACTTTCATGTGAAGTGATGAAAATGAATAGCTGCTTGTACAGAAATAAAGAAGAGAGCATCCTGGCCCTGGAGAAAGTGACAAATCTACAGCACTTGATATCACCCTCAGCAGGTGACTATTTCATTCCTTTGTCTTTCCAAACACTTTCTGGTTCCACAAGGAGACTGTAGCTAGGCTACTAGTGTATAAACTACTGTTAGACTCTTAAGATAAGGTTGCTGAATCTCTGAAAAACTACTTTTGTAAGAGTTGGCAAAAGCATTGATCATTGTATTTAGATCTTTACCAAGAAGGAAAATGTGCAACTGAGTGTTGCTGAAACCGTAAATGCCAAATTAGTGATAAATTCAATTGCATGTAAAATTTCTCTCTGAATTATTATTAATCATTATTAGCATAACAAAAATGAAAGCAGAAACAAATTTTCCTGAACAGTCTCCTTTTTATGTAGTGCCAGACCTCATATATTCTCCAGACAGGTCAGCTGAATTTTACCGCATTGTGTCACTAAAATCATGGAGCCTTTCTTGGACATATAATTACTTTGTGTGCCTACATCTACCAGAATCAAACCTACATTTCTTATCTTCAAAAAAACCAGAAGATAACCTCTGAACTTCATGTAAAACACATCTGTCTCACTCTCCTTTAAAACTTTGTAGTAGTTAATCACTTTTCTGGTGATCTTTATTCATTAGTTGAAGAAATTGAAGGTGCTGTTAGCTGACATCACACCATGAGTTCAATAACTGAAAGAGAAAATATTTGCTCTGCAAGTAAAACATTGGGAAGGACTCACTAAATTCGATATTATTAACATGAAAGACAAGACACTTAAAGGTTACTTTTCTTTCCTATTTCAGCTACCCAGTGCTTGGCCTTCCTTCTGATGCACTCTGCTCAGTGTTTTAACAACTAACTTCTAATTTATATGGAGTTTATTGGAGAAAGGTGATTTTCACTCTTTCAGTTCTGAATGTCTTACCACACTGGGAATAAAGAGAAATAATCTGGACTTCATCATGTTCATGGAGCAGACACGGTTACAGTCTGGGTTATAGTTGAGTTGCCTCTTTAGATGCATCCTTAATGTCTGAAGCTTTCCAAATGCAAAGAAGACACATTCAAGCTCAGATTGTTTTGTTATATTTGTTTGTTTGTTTGTTTGTCTGTTTTAATGTGAGGAACAATTTCAAGTGTCTGTCTTGAGATACATAACCTGACACACTTGGACCCTATTTTTGATAGGCACTGGTCCATAATCCAAGTTGGTTAGCTGAAATGTAGTTCTTAATCTCAACATATACTTGAAATAATCTTAGATAATTGTGGCAATTATCAAAAAGTCATTGAAAATGAAATTTTACTCCTTTTTTCCAATCCAAATATTTTGTGCTTTTTACAGCTTAAAGCTGATTAATAACCAGAAATAAGAGTATTATTGTCTCTTTCCTGATCATGGTTGTTATTCTGTGCATCAACATATATTTATGGCAGAATTTTCTTTCCTTATTCCAAAACTCATAGTGATTAGGAGGTATTTTTAATTAAAATGATTACTGTTGTGGTTATGTTATTGAGCAATATTTTGGGGTAAATATGTTCACTGTTAGAAGTGTAATTCCACTTTTCATCTTCATGCTAAGTAGTATTTATATAGTTCTTCCTTAAATTGTGTAAAATTGGATTTGATCCCAACTGCTAGAAGGTGTTGTTTTTAAAACAAGGCTAAGCAAGCACAAAAGTTTATATGAAGATACAGATTTGATTAGCATTCAGACAAAACAAGTTCAGCCAAGCTGGCTTGTGCAGTTATACCAGTCTGACTCCAGTGACTTTCCACTGCATTGACCTTTTAAAGAGAGACAGTATTTTGTTACAACCTATCGTGCTGATGAAAGGAAGAAATTTTTGGGGTGATATGACACAGTGCAGGTCTTAATAGTTGGTATAAGAGATACATTCAGCAGTCTCTTCTAGACATTTGCATTAGAGCCAATTCATTAGCCATCCCAACAGAGTTTTTTAGAGATAAAGAAAAATGTTAACAAAACCTCCCTGGGAGATTCCCTCTTCTGCATTGCCATTCCCTAAAAATATCCAGAATACTTGATTTAGTATGTTCCTTTTTGAAAGACAGTATGCTAAAGCAGTGATAAGGGAATTCCTACATCAGTTTCCACTGAATTCAAGATAATGCAGTCAGTTTTATTTGTTGTGTTATTCTGACATTTTCATATTAGTATGAAATCTGTTTTCAACTATGAGAAAATAGGCTTTATGCAGAATACTACAGACTCTACTGTTAATACGTCAACATATAGAAAAATTATGCAAACACAGACAACAGAGTAAACAAAATATAAGTAAGTCAGTGTATATTGAAAAGAACTTAACAAGGTACTGTTCAAAAATAATGAAGACACTCCCAAAATGCACCACTAAAACAAACAATTCAGTTCAAAACCAAAAACCTTATGTTGCCTGCCAGTGGTACAGAAAGCCACCTGTACCAGCTTCTCGTCAGTTGAGATTAATCACTACAAATGTCAGAGAGTCTAATCCTACCAGATACTGCAATGGAGCATCAGACAGGACATACTGTTCCAGCATAGTTCAAAAGGACTTCTGCCTGTGCCAAGAAAGAGCCAATCTAATGTCAAACAAAAACTGTTGTTTTTCTCAGAGCTCAGGTGAAAACTACAGAGTATTATGCCATTGTACTCCTTGATAAGTTCAAACCAGCAGAAAAGAAAACCCAGATGTTTTAATAATGATTGCTGCAAGTGTCTCATCTACAGGTAAAGACATAGAAAAGATGAATCCATGCTTTTTTTCCCCCATGCCTAAACTACTGCCTTTTCCTCCCACCTAACCTTTTAATAGTGTATGGCAAACAATGCTTTCATAGCTCATAGCTTTGACCTTACTATTGATTTCACTCGTCTGTTGAATTCTGTTCATTCAGATGTATTGCAGGAGGCCTAGAAGCCCTAAGCAACCATCCGAACTGTACTGTTAGTGCTAGAAAAATGCAAACCAGGGCCTTGGGTGAGTTTTATCTTTTTAATTTAGGTATTGAAGATCTAAAAGTGTTATGTCTGACATGGTCACCTGTCAGTTGTTTTCAAAAGAAAGAAACTATGCTAAGACATGATTCTCACTGTATATCTACCCTGTTTTAGATTTTTCTTTAGAGTTGTATGATTTGTTGGTTAAATTTCCTTATTTCTCACCACTGACTGCAATCTGGAGTACATCTCTATCCTGTAGGTGCTTATACTTAGTTCTTCTTGTCTGAAAGAGCTCATAACATATTCACTACCACCCCAAAATATAAATGGAATACTAGAAAGGGAGAAAAATGAAGCATCTAAACTGAAAATCTGTTCTGTTACACATTGTCTGCTCATGATACCTTTTATTTTTTTCTGCTAGGAATATTTCCTCCAGAGGTGGTAGCTTGTTCTGGAAGCTATGTAATAACATTTCTTTCCAGTGACTAACTAGGCAGGTGGGGTGATGGTTATATAGGTTCTTTTTCCTGGAATTTGGGATCATAACAGGTTACTGCCCATACATCTTTGGGAAGAGTCATTATTGCATAATGTACAAGAGATGATAGTAGATGATATCTACTAATTTTTGGTAGTTGTTTAATTCTGATTCTACAGGTTTGTGACTGTCAAGCATTCTATCTGTTCTTTCATTTTTTATTTTTTTTTTTTTTTTTACCCTCCCCAAGAAAAGCCTAGTCCATTGTGCTTACTAATATTTTTATATTTAATATTTGACATTTAGACCATACTGTTTCCACCACTGGACTACAATTACCTTAGCCTCTGACTGAAAGGGACTATTTCTGGTCTTAAAGTAGAATGTATAGATTCTAAATGCTTGCTCTTTTCACTGCAAGTGAAATGTGTTTTAATGTGTTAGCACTATCAATATCTAAATTTCTGTTCTCTTGCACGATTCTTATCTACTGATACTTGCCTCTCCATAATCATCTGCTTCTCCTGCGCTGTCTGTTTGTTTTTGCTGCTTGCTAGAAAATCCACTTGTATTTCTCTGTCAGCTTTCTTGAGCTTTGTGTAAATTTCTTCTCTTTTATTATCAGGAGAGGTACAACGTTCTGCTCTAGGGTTTGTTCAGGTAGATTGTAGGATCAAGTAGATTGCATGAAATAGGTTTTCTGGTTTTAAGTTATCTCTTTAAGACCTTTTTTTCATTCTCTTTGGATATCATGACTATATTGTTTCCTATGCTAGCTTGTGAAAAAAAAAAAAAGAAGCAACAAACAAAAGACAGGTCCCACATAAGCAGGTCAGATGGGGCCTGCTGGGCTGTTCTAGACACTTGTGATACTTCTTATGTGTATCAGCCTTCACTTGCACACTACATGAAGATGCGTTGCATCACATCGACTTACTTTGTTCCTTGTTGAAGGTGGCACACTCAGCCTCCATCAGCTCTTGCTGCCATGATTTGCTGTGGATGTACAGACCTTTGCATACATAGAAGCAGACAGCAACTAAAACTTCATACCCTCACAGATCTGCTTACTGAAACATATTTCCCATCTTCTGAGTTGTTTGTTGTTTTTTTTTTTTTTTATGAGCTATTTTCTCTCCATGAAATCAGAGGAAAAATTTGAATTATTCCTTAAGAGCAAATCATTAATATCAATAAAAATTCCATGGTAAGTTCTAGATTGTATGATCTATGGCTTATCAACAAAACATCATTCTGGCCCAGAAAAATACAGTACAAGACAGCACTAGTAGCAACAAGCTATATACTGCCTCTTTGACTTAGTATGGACAAGAAACAAATTTAGATCAATACTCACAATTTAGCATCAATATCCCAATTTCTATGAAGACATCAGCAGTAAGAATCTTATTTTGCAGAGCATTGAAAATATGCTTTCCAAATGCACTATTGACAAAAAAGCAGGACATAATAAGAAATTAAATGAAGCTGAATAAACACTTGCATTGAATGTTAGGTATCAAGAACGCATTAGTGGAAAACAGTAAGCAAAAGAAAGAAAAATATTTTTCGGCAGCTACCTCAGAATGCTTTATGGTTGCATTGTGTGCTGAAATGCAAAACATGAAGAAAGGCACTAGGACTCATAACTGTGGAAATGGAAGGGATGCTGATACCATACTTGCATTATCATTAGATTGCCTAATTTTTTCATGGACTTTTTGTCTCATTGAAGGGGCAACAAACTCATCATGCCCATAATAGCTGAAATTTTCTAAAGTTTGTGTTCTAAAAAAAGTTGTTTTAAAAAAGAAATCACTACAGACTCTGGAAAGAAAAAGAAAGGTCAGGGACTCAGATCTGCTAAGAACAGAGTAGCATCAGAGAATTAATATTTCTCCTAGAACAATATGTGGACTTCAGCTACTATCCAGGTAGCATATGCTGGTTATTTTGAGTATGTAGATGAACTGCATTTTAAAGTAATTTCCTGAGGTACATGTGCTGAGATAAATACCTTTGTTATTGTAGAAATGCAAATTAAAAAGAAGAAATAAATTTCTATAAAGGCTTGAGCAACTGCAAATTGCAGTCATTAATTGAACTCTTTTCCTTTGTGCTTCCATGTTCTAAGCTTTCTTGTGATCATCATTATTTAAATTTGATGTTGTGCAGTGCTAAAGGGCATCATTTTGCAACACTTGTAACTGTAAATATCAGTTCTTGTATGTTTTAAGATACCTTTGAACCTGAAAGTTTTCCCACATCATAGTGAAAAGCTACAGGTGTGTGAAGTGTTACAAGAATGGGAAAAAAACAAACAGTTGTAACAGGGGTGGGTGTGTTACCATATCACCATTCTGAAATTATCATATATTCATTTTAATGTCCACTTCTAATGTTAGGATTTCTTTACCTTGTTTTCTTCTATATGGGAGTGTTCTCTTTTTAAAAACCAATGGAGAAATGTCAACAGTGTACAGTCAGGTGGTAAAGAGCTGAATCCTGCATATTACAGGCCTGATTCATTTCTGCTGTTCCAACCCATGCTCCAGGATCCTAACAAGAGAAGTAACCACAACTGACCTTGTGAGAGTAAAAGTGTTTAAACTGCAAACCTTTGGCAGACAGGTGTGCAGTGTGGGAGCTGTACAAACAATGACTCAAATTTCCCAGTTTGGTGGTTGTATTAGGATCAGGATCACTTAGTAAGATTGCTTCAGCTCCTGGTTTCTCCTTTTACACTTGGATCTTTTGGTCAAAAGCACATTTATTTTTCTTCATGGCAGTGTCTCTGCATCCATGTGTTACATTAGTCTTTCCACGATATAGACACACACCATCATCTTCTCTGTCACTCAGAAAAAATGAAGCACAGTGACTGACAGAGCACCTTCTGTAGCCTGTGCCTCTGTCAACTGGATCAGCACAGTGGACTTAGAAACACTTCTTTAAAATGTAATGTTTGTAGAAAAATGCCTTTAAGTGATGAAGGAAGACGCTAGAGACCAGAACTGGATGAACTGCTAAATTAAATAAAGCGTTGGTTTTAGAGAATGAAAATCAACAGCTTGTTGCAAGAGCAGTCCCCAAGAAAGCAATTCTGTTCTTGCCTGCATCTCTCATTCTCCATCTGTTTCTTCTAAGTAAGCTTAAAACTTTTTACTAATTATGTAATTCTTCTAATCTTCAATATATTTTTTAATTCCCCAAGTTTATTGTATACTCATTGAAGTGCATACTCCTAATATTGTCACGATTCACACAGTCAGGTTGATTTCAACCATGTTAGGCGTTCACAGGTTAATTATGTAAGGCTAAACTAGTCATCTTAAAGTTCATTGAGCGTAATGGAAGGCCGAGTTAGTAACTTAGACCAGTGCTCTATGTCCTTCTAATAACACCCATGTCTGCTCCTGGGGACTCTGTTAGTAGGCGTAATTTGTCCAGGCCAAGAGGTATCAGAGGTTCACTTTCATGACATTCACTTTCACACTGCTCACAGGTAGATTCATTGGAAGTAACTTGTCTCAACCCACAGGTGCCCCCTTATCCCTGTGTGTTCCCCTGTGAACCTAAAACATTTTTTTTTGTTTGCTTAATCCATTTCTAAGAGTTTAAAATGAGGCGAAACCTGTGTTGCAGGTTGCCATGATGGTGTAACATCATAACATGAAACTGAGGGTATATTTCATACCCTGAGGCCTGGCTGGAGGGTGTAAAGCAGTGTTTGAGGAAGAGTTTTGGAACTGTATGTGGCAGAGAAAGCTTAGACTGGCTCAGTCTTGCCTAGTCAATCTTTTGGGAAAGATTATTGGCACAAACTATTCCCAAAACCACACCTATTTTGTTTTGGAGGGAACTAAATAGTTAACAAAAAACCCAAACCAATCAGGTTATGACTGAAGTAAGGAGAAAACCAGGAAACTGAGAGCCAAGAATGACCTAAGAAGCTAAGTTGTTTGATTGTGTACAGGTACCTTGAGAAAATAATTTCTAAATGTCCAAAAACGAGATGAGACGAATCCCATTTTTTATTTCCTTTCTACTTTCACAAGATCAACAGGTATGAACTTCATTTTGTCTAGAATAACAACTACTTTCTATGTAACAGTAGGAGGACCTACAAAGGATTTTCAACATTGTGGCTCCATGCTGTTAATTTTGTGTGTTGATTACACCTTTAGCATTGTGATGCGTATTTATACATCTTGAAAACAGACGGAGGATTCCGGATATTCTTGTGTGAAACAGCCTCCGAAAAACTTAGGAAAAACAGTTTGAGTCAGCATTTCAGGGCTTGTGAGGACTAAACTGGTCTATGCCAAAAAATTTACTGTCTTAAATGATTCTTTATTTTTCATACCACTCTGCTGAAAGGCCAACAGAAAAGCTTAGACTTTTCCACTAATGTTAAGAGTCATAAAACTCAAACTATTTAGCACGTTAAAATATTCTATTCTTCTTAAATCACCTGAGTGTTTAAAAAATTTTATCCACAGTCTCTGACCTAGAGATTACACACAACCCCCTTAACATTATAAAATGGTAAGAGCTCGTTCTCTAAAAAATACACCAGCATTGTTAACTTTTTTTTTTCGTATGCATCCAGTCTTTCCTATATGTTGCATAGGCATATAGAAAGATATATCCCTTGTACAGACTGTATCATAACATCCTCAGCTGCTATTCTGTTTCATCTATTTGAATAGCCGTTATTTATTTTGTGGTGCCCTACTTCTGACAAACTTCTGCTTGATGAGAGGCTCTGGGGTATAGAGTTATAGTTTTAACTCATTTGCTGAAAATAATTTCCTTTTACTGAAGAAGATTGTGATTCCTGTATTTTTCTAAATACTTCCTCTCAGAAGAGGTATCTCACATGGCTTAGCACATAAATTGTAACCATATATTTATTGCTATTTCTATATACATATTTTTCTTAGATTGCAAGCTTCTTTGAATGAGAGTCTGCAGTTGTATTCGAAAGCTGTCGGTTAGAATTATCCTACTTCGTTCTTTTAGCCACAAATGTATCATGCACATATTGTAATAATAATATTAATAATAGTAGACTCTGAAAAATAGATGGTGTATCCAGTGTTTTGAAGCAAAATCAACTGCATAAAGACCTGAGTTTGACCCAGTTTGACCTCACCACAGCTGACCCTGTTTTGAGAAGAAGATTGGACTAAACGATCTCCTAAATTTCCCTGCAACACACATTATCCTATGATCTTATGAACATCAGCTGCTGGATTTCATTGTTGTTTTGCCTCTTCTGGAAATAAAATATAGAAAATAAAATAGTTTTGGCTTTAAAATTTTTTTCTACATAGATGTGTATAAGATTTATATATATATATACAAATATACAAATAATGGTGTCTTCTTATTCTTAAAGACTTCTAAAATGAAATTTTACCTGTATCATATTTATTTAGTGTTTCTAGTCCCAGAGAAATAAATTTACTATGTTTTAGTAAAGTAAACCAAAATGAAACTCACTGAAAAAGGTTATTTTAAGAAGCCAGTCAATGCATTCACCAGAAAGTATTATATACACCTGACCAGAATATTCTTAACCTACGATTGCTGTTGATGGTTTTTAAAGGGGTTCAGCTCTTCTACATCATATATTTTTCAATGGTAACAGAGGCTATAAGTTGCATTTTTAGTTTAGAGCTACATTCTTACTGTGGCATCAGTAAAAACACTGAAACTTTTTTTTTTTTTTTCCTATTTCTTTCTTTCCTGTGTCAAAACTAGATCTTATATTGTGTACATTTTCTGGTAGGATTGAAGGGAACAGTTTTATGTTTGAAATATAAAATCAATCTTAATGTTAAAATTGAGCTATATGGGCTTTTTTAATGTTTGAGAGCAATCACACTCTCTGAGGAATCTGTGTACAAACTCAGATCTGAAGGAAAATGGTGGTGTTTTTACAGTATGTGAACACAACCATCTGATTTATAGTTCAATCTGTTAATGCACTCTGTTATTAGGCCACCTGGCAGTTTTATGCATTGTGAATTTAAAGAGGAGCTCAATGTAACATAAGCTTTACAAGCTGGGGAAATATTATTGAAATGAAACATGAATGAGAACCATTTAAACAATAAAATAATGTGTGTAGACTATATATTTTTTCATTTTAGTAAATGCACAGCCTAGCTTTATTTGCTGAAGTTAGATGAGGTTCTGAGAGACTCCAGCAATGGAACTTTAAACTAGCTTCTTTTTGCAATACTGTCAGTCCTACAGTTTTTGATGTTCACATTAATAAAACCAAAACCATATCTCTCTTTTACATCAGGAAACTACAATTTAGAGAATGATTTTCTCAGTTTTGTTAAGGTAATAGTTTAATATTGCATGAGTTGAAGTTCATTCATCAACAAGCTATGTATACACATGTAATTCTGCAGCAAAAATTGATAGACACAGGTTTACCAGCCCACACTGTGAAAGGTCATGAGCTATGGCCTTAAAGAAAACAAAGACCGTCTTAATAACCATATTAATATATATTTTTATATATTTATACATATATAAAAAAAATGTACACACTCATGCAAATATTACATCCATCTCTTTTTTTTTTAGTCCTTGAATGTTCTTTTTTCAAGCTTTTTATTCAGCTATGATGCTAAAAACTTCCTTTTTCTATTTAAAATGGAATCTGAGCATATTCACATGACCTCAGGGCTGGAGTTTTAAGTACAAGAAGAGTTGGTAGAACTGCAGGTATAAAATAAGCATTCTATTATTCTGTATAATAATAGGATAACCCCCTCCTCACCTGGCACAGAACCCCAGAGGCACCTAAATTTTCCTAGGTGCTTATGGGCACATCTACATTCTGAGCTGTCTTTCAATTACATGTTTGCTAATTTGTCCAATACCCACAGGAGACAGTTTTCATTGGAATTCAGAATCAAAATGAAACCTTATCTGTCTTTTGTTGCTTTTTAAATAATGTTAAAATAAAGAGGGATTTTCCATGTAGTGGAAACACACAATGGATGAAATGGTCAGAGTGCCTTTTTATCTTCCCTGGGTAGTTAAAACTTTTCATAACTCCTGCTTTTTCCTTTGCCTACAACTACAGTGACAAGGTCTGAACGAATTGGGAATTCATGAAGAATTCTTCCCAGAATTTTACTAGATGTGAGATGGGAAGCCTGGTTTGCACTGTAAACAAGCGTAAGAAAAGAGAGATTCAAGGGAATGATTACAAACTTCTGAGACACAGCTCTTTCCCCATGGCAGTGCAGATAAGCACCTCCCTTTATTCAAAGCAAAAAGTGAAGTTAAACACTTTATACAAGAAATCTTACAGGTATCTTTATTAATGTAAATTTCTTTACCACATACAAGCAAATCTGAAAAGCACAGAGTAAAGATGAGTGATTCAACAGGGAATTAGTACACTGTTAAAAGGCCTGAGTTTATCTCTCGGCAAGCTTGGCCGTAGTATTTAAAACATATACAAGGCTTTGTAACTAACCCAGAAGTACGGAACTTCAAAATCTTGCCTAGGTAGAAGTTTATTCTGATTTGGTAGATCCCATTTCCTTATTGGAAATCAGAGAGAGGAAGTCTTGAATCTAAGTCGTTCATATCGTTGATGAATACTCTAATCACAGAATGGCTGTGGTTGGAAGGGTTCTCCGGAGTTCATCCAGTCCAGCCCTTCTGCTCAAGCAGGGCCATCTAGAGCCAATTGCCCAGGACTGTGTTTTGATTATCACCAAATATGGAAACTCCACAACACCTCCAGGAAACCTGTGTTTCCTGATGCTCAGATGGAACCTCACATGTTTCATTTTGTGCCAATTGCTTCTTGTCCTGTCACTCTGAACAACGCTGCAAAGAGTCTAGCTCTGTCCTCTTTGTACCATCCTTTCATGTATTTATATAAAATCCTCCCCAAGCCTTCTCCAACCTAAACAATCCCAGCTCTTTCAGCCTTTCCTCATAGATGAGATGCTTCATCTTGGTGGACTTTTGCTAGACTTTCTCCAGTATGTCCATGTATCTCTTGTAGTGAGAAGTCCAGAACTGGACACAATACTCCAGGTGTGTTGCCTCATCAGTGCTGAGTAGAGGGGAAGGATCACCTCCCTCAACTTACTGGCAATAATTCGCCTAATATAGTTCATGGTACCATTCACCTTCTTTGCCTCAAGGGTTCATGTTGAACCTGGTGTCTGCCAAGCCTCCTAGGTCCTTTTCCTGCCTAGCTGTATTCCACCTGGGTCGCCCCCTATGTATGCTGATGCATAGGGTTAATTCTCCCCAGGTGAAGGATCTTGCACTTGTTGAACATCATGGTTCCTGTCAGCTCATTTCACCACCCTGTTGAGATCCCTTTGGAAGGCAGTGTGGTCCTCTTGTGCAATAGCCACTCCTCCCAGTTTTGTGTCATCTGAAAACTTGCTGACGGTACACTCTGCCCCATCATTCAGATTGTTAATCATGATGATGATTAACAAGGTTAACAAGACCCGGTATTGACCATTGATGTATACTGGTAGTTATAGGCCTCCAACTAAACTTTGCACTTCTGATCACCACCCTCCAGGCCCAATTATTCATCCAGTTTTCAGCTCACCTCACTGCTCATCTAGCTTATACATCAACAGCTTGTCTGTGAGGATCTTATAGGAGACAGTGTCAAAGGTCTTACAGAAATCCAGGTATCACTGAATCATAACGTATTAGGCAAAGATAATTCTCTAGATTTTTCATCAGGTGGAGAGAGGCAGACATCACCAGACAGGAATTTAACCCTTCTACAAAAGCAATAATTTCTGACAGTACCTGCATCACCTCTACTGACTAGAGATGGAGCATGGGATTACTCAATGTGATACAAAGAGTGAAAAAGTTTCACTTCTGTGAGTTCTTAGGTGAGAAGGAAATCTCTACTTTATGCCATGGTCAGGAAACTAAGGTGAGCAACTGTCTTTCTCCTCTCATATTTCATTTTATCTAGTGCGAGGAAGCATATATGCTGACTAGGCTTAGACATGATTCTCAACCAATTGTAGACAAATATGCAAGAATTAGACTTTTCTACCTAAATGTTAATCATGCAATATTTACCTTAGTTTCAGATGATGGACATATGAATTTATCTGTCTAAATGTAGGCGTCATTATTTGAGGGATTTTTCTGAATTCATCTTGTAGGCCATGAAGAGCTACTCAAAAAGACCTAGATCTGTCCCCAAAGTAGCTCAATTCTGTTATGAAAACAGAAATAGCGAGTACATTCTGAAATGACTTAATTTCTCCATCCAGTCTCTATCTGACACGCCAGGATGGTGTGTCAGGAAGGTTCTGTGCCTTATTTAACAGCACATGGGACTGTCTCAGATACTCTGAGGCATCTTAGATAGTATTAGACATTTATGTTTTAACAGCTTTTGATTTTGATTTTTAGATTCCATCAATTGCTTTGGCATACACTTAGCTTACACATAACCATCTATCCTTCCACACCTAAATGTGAGTGTACAGTCTGGAGCTAAATCAAATTTCCAGTGAAGGACTTCTACATTGGTAAATATTTGTAAAACACATAATCTGAGAAGAAATGCAAAGAGTTCGTCACCACTGCTTACAAACTGTTTACTGCTCTTTGAAGGGCAGTGCTACGCTATGTGATTGAAAATAGCTAGTGATGAAAAATCAGGTTTTGAATTGGTAAGTTTCACAAGTATTTGACTGTGTACTGAATACAAGGTGTCCATACATGGAACACATCACAGTTTGACCTTTTTGTAGGGGAAGTACTCTGAGGCTGTCATATCTCCATAGGCAGTGACTCCAAAGTTATTTAGAGGTTAAGACAACCATTGTAATGTCAAGGTTTACTTCTGTTTCATTAATGTTTTCTGATTAGGGAAAAATTACCACTTTTAACTTTTTCATGTATGTTAAGTAGCAATAAAATACATGTAAGTCACTCCTAAAGATGGATCTAGTTTGAGCAAATGAGGAAAAATCCACTCCTCTGATGCCATATGGTTTATAAACACTACTAAATGTATACAGAAATCAGTTAATGAATATTTGCCAGAAAGTCTTACTAATGGTTGAAGTATAACTGACATATTTTGTTACTATTTTTTTGGCATCAGAGAAACTGTTTCAGTCTCTTTCTTAATAAACAGAGTTTTATACCCTGTGAATTCAAAGACCTTTCCTGGTTTGCAGAGCAGTAGGAGACTAATTCATTCAAGTGTGTTAGTTCTGAGAATTGTATACACAGATGGAAGGTTTGACTGCATCATTTCTGTTCTATTTCTGTTTCTGTTCTGCTTGGTTTTGTTAATCATGATGATTACAAGAAGGAAACTGTATTCTTATTTCTTTGAAATAAGCAATATTTAAAAACCTTTTAACAATCTTGCCACGTGTAATTAATTGAGGTCTCTTTTGTAAGCTTCCAGAGTTAGTCTAAGGCATAGAAACCTTCAGCCTAGGAATGGTGTCACAAGGTCAAGGTTGAAGTAGTACACACATCATCAGGAGGAAGTGGACACTGAACCGACAATGTACTATTGAAAGAAGAAATGCAAAGGTACAACACCTCCTCTGTGAAAACAGAGCATTTCCATATGCAGTGTTCAGCCATTCAGCTTTCAAAAGCGGCAAATTCACTCGATAAGGCTCTTTAAAATCTTCTCTCCTTGTAACACAGCTGAGCTTAGAAGTTTGAAATCAATGCCTTGTAAAAAGAAACCAAGTGGGTGGCATTTTCCAACCATGAGACATGTCATTACCATTGACCTCACTACTCTTCTTACATAGCCAGAGAAGGGCAACAAAATTGTCAATTAGATTTGCAGTGAGCAGGAGTCAGCCCTACTTAACTTGTGCTTGCCTGCATAATCATGCATATCTCTCCTCTCTATCAGGAGTTGTTCAAGCCTATAATAACTAGGGTTCAACAAGTCTGAACCACCTTCCTTTGCTGATGATACGGAAGTTGTTGATTTGCTACAGATTATTCAGGATTTTTGTAGCCTTGACAGAGTGTCATATTTTATATTCCACTTTTAAGAGTTTGTGCTGTGGCTGCTAAGTAGGAAACAGTGGAAGGAAGTACAGTATTAAGCAAAACATGATTTCATTTTTACTTTTTTAAAGACCATAGCAAGTTTCTTTGTTATTTTGCAGATCACAAAGGAGCCACACTAAATTTGTCAGACCTGCAATCTCATCATGAGGTAGCGTAAGGGATGGACAGGGTGCTGAAGATGAGAAGTAAGCACCATTTGCAGAGCAATATGGAGACAGTGCTGTGAAATGTGATAGTATTAAGACTTCCTTAGCCATACAATCCTACTCTCATAAAAGCACTATATTCACTCAAAGGTTTCTAAAAGGTTTAAACAGATTAAATTTAAATCTGAAGAATATGCTTATCAACTCTCATAACTGCAGCATTTCTTCAGTATACAGAGTCCACCGTAGAAAAAGTGCTTTTTCAAAGCTAGTAATTCCTCCTGCAATGTTGGTGTCTCGTTGTTCTTCAGAACAGAAGCCCTCTTTCAATATTATAAGCCTTCCTTTGCATAGTAGTAGCCTGTCTCTTGACCTAGTCATGGTACTGAACTTCCCTGCTTTACAATCCTATGGCTGAGCTGCTCTAAGAAAAAACTACTGGCTCTTTTGAGTCCATGGTTCCACATTGGAAGTCATGCTCTGGATACCAAGGCTAGAAACCTCTGGTGTACTGAATACAGGTGCACAGCAGTCCTGTTAAGCCTTAGCAGTTATGATCCTCAACTATATGAACGAAGATAATAATGATGATAATCTTACCTACCTTTTCAACATGCACATACTTTGTAGGGGAAGGGTTCAAATATATAGTTCATTAACAATTCCATACAGCTGCTAGATTAGGTACCCATGAGAGACACATCACACTCTGCTTCATTGCCATGATGTGGTTAAAGATGTGACTAGTCTTGAGTAGGATTCTGGCCTCTTTCTTACATACTATGTCTCTCTAACATCCATCCTGGGGGTTTTCTACCATACCCATTATTTAGGTGGTTGATCCTCTGTCTGTTGCACACTGGTCTTCACGGAATGTTGAACATGCTGCTTCTTGCTTTATTTCATGATGCACTTCATATATGACAGGATCTTATAGGTCATAGTGGATATAGTACCTAGCGGATATACTGTTTCTGCCGGTTTTTTTGTGTTGACTTCTGAGGCCTTGTTGTTAGATTACACTCCGCATTTGTTTGCTGCCCAATCTTTCCACACCTGATTGTTCAGAATACACTGATCTAGCTTCAGAACTAAATTCTGGAGACCTCTTCCACTAAAACTACTTGTTTTAGAGGTTTCACACCACCACCACCCCTTTCCTACAGGACAAACCTTTAATTTCCTATAGCACCACTGTTTTCAGTTAGCACATTTCTAGCATACCTCCTTCTGCTTTGTCCCCAGTAGGTTTTTTTAATGCTAAAAAGCCTTTTTTTTGCTGCAGAGACGAACATGTTTCAAGTGTTACTCCATCACATTGCATTCCATGCAATTCATCACATTTACTTAAAATGCATTTAGTAAAACATAAAACATAACAAAATTGATCTCAGTTATTTAAAAGTGTACAGCTGTAAACTACTACATCACTGGAAGAAATCTCAATTAAACAGAATTACCATCCCTATTAAGCAGTAGTCATTGCCATTAAGTATCATTGGACTTAAATTGTTCCCAGGGATACGTCCTGATTAAGCGGACTTCCTAGTTTAAGTGTACCTCAATTAAATAGAATGTGCTGTATCAGCATTTCATTTTATGAATGTATTGAGAAGGCATTTGATGAGGATTTTGAAACAGTTTGTGTGATTGCTATCATTATTGAGAATTTAGATGGGAATGCAAAAAGAACTTTTCAGAATTAGTATTCATGGCAATTAGGCACCTACCTCTTGGGTCTTTTAGCAATGACCACTTAAAGTTTTTTGGTGTGGTTTGTATGTTCCAGTTTGGTTCTGTGTGAACATGACTGTACTTCAGAAGAGCTTTAAAAAGCAAATCTTGGAGTAAGTATGTGCCAAGACTTGAAATCAGTTGAGGCTTAAAAAATTTTACTTCCCTTTTAAAACTTCCACATGGCTCTGAAAAGCTGGTTTTCTGCGTGTGAAGTTTAGCATTTTAATGCTTGTTTAGAATTTCTCAGTGCCTTCTTATGTCTTACTCATTTTTGCACATCAGATGGAAACATTCTATATTTTAAACCTGATCAGAAATAAAGTCTAATCATAACCCAGAAAGTTTCATTGTGGCACTCCATTTGCTTCCAATCAACATGTATTTCCAGAATAGCACTAGATTTCATTTCTGCATTTTTTAATGGACATTTCTTAAAAATATCTAGGTTCTTACTGAAATAAATCTCGTATGACTGAGCCATATAAATGTGGGATCCAGTGTAACACAAAGTAAATAAGGGTAACAGAATTATTATTTCAGAAAAAAAAAAAAAAATTGTGATGTGGATATTTCAGTGGTATAAAGGACTCATTCTGACACTTTTATTTCATGGCACTTTATTCTGATGTACTTATTCTATGACAACAGAAATTAAAAGACACACGTTTGAATAATGTTGTTAATATGAGAGAGAAGTGAGGGACTAATGAGTGTCCTAGAGTCTCTCTTCCATATATCATCTAGCTAAGAGTGGAAAAGACCATGAACTTAATGTTTTCCCTGTGAGTTTGTGTAAGCCTAACTATCCTTTGAAAGCTATTGACAGTTTATTCTGATGAGATAATAAAACCAAAAAGGATAAATATATTGCAGATGTTTGATTTCCCCCCTCTGTATCTAGGCACTGCTCTGATCTTGTCATGTACAACCGTGTTCTGCTTGCATAGATGAAGTCTGCATCACCTTAGAAAATGGGAGTCCTCTTGTCCTCTTATCCACTAATGCAAGAAGGTATTTATCTGCTTAATTCCCATTAGCATTAATGGGAGTTACATGCCTAATACTGCTCAACACTGGTGAGAAATGCACCTTAAATTTGCAGCTGCTTGAAGTAGCAGCCTCTGCAACCACACATAAGAGATTATAAATAAAGTAACAATAGAAACAAAGCAGGCTCCTAAGAGGTACCAGCAGTGTATAGCTAGAAGCAGACAATTTTCCCCTCAGCAAGCCTTTCTGCTTAAATCATTTTAGTAAATAAATATTTAACAAGTGACAGAACTTAATTGATGTTTATATTTACACGACAGTTAATTTATATTCTGCTAAAGCTGAATCCTCCATCCACAATAATGCTTTATATCCCTCCATGGTGGCAGACACCCAAACAGCACAGTTGTGTTTTTTAAGAAAACCATAACAACAACAAAAAAGACTACTCCAAATACTATATAAGTCATTACATTTTTTTCCTCTCTTCAGCTGTCAGATGTATTGCATTATATTATCAGATTGATAGATCTAGTGTTATTTCAACATTTACTATTTTACAACAACAAATAGAAAACATATAAGGAAGCTTTGGTAACAAATCTTTCTTAACATGTATGTGAAGTAGACAGTCTAAGAGAAAATATAACTGATGACAGATTTCATTTCAATCTGCTGGTGCTTATTAAAATGTCTACAAAGAAAAAAAGCCATCTCTGAATACATCTCTTTCTGCAAACAAAGGAAAGTTTTAATTGCTTTAATCAGCATTTGCTTTGTCTTTGCAGTGACATAGAAAAACAAGTCAGGTACAATCAGGAAATATTTTCTAATGGAAATTTGTAAGCAGAGACTTTACATGATTTCTTTTATTTGTGTCTAGAACATGGTTAAAGTCTACATTTTTTGAATGTAACATCATTCAAAAAGTCTTAAATCCACCTAACAAAACAAGCTCGTACTTGATTTTATATCATTTTAGCATGTGGAGAACGAAGCTGGCATAAATCTGACCAAACCCTTCTCCCATAAAACCCTACAAGTGCTGTAGAAGCTGTGTCAGATTTTAGAAATCAAAACACAGCCCATAGAAACAAGCTGCATGTTGACGAAGATTTGCATCTGTGAAGACAATGATGTGACACAATCCATGTCAGCCAGCAGGTTTTGGAGAAAGTGATGGCTAAAATTCAGTAATCCTTTCAGGTCATAGGCTCTTGATTTTATATCTTGATGATGCATGCACATCACTCCTTTTTGTCAGAAAGAAGGGCCAAAAAAGACCCTTCCTACTATTAATAAAAAAAACCAAAAAAAAACAAAACCCCAAAAAAAACCGCAAGCACAGAAGAGACCTCCACAGCCAGATCTCTCTTGTGCAGGAAATGCTCACATACAAGAATGTATGTACCTGTTTTTAAAATTTCTAAATCTGTTAGATAAAGCTATGGTCCACAGAAAGGACCCTTCTCCTATTGAAAGCAAGCATATTGCACCCAGTTTCTCTGTATTTATTAGCTCTTGTAAAGACGTAACTTATGTCCAGCACGGAGGAAGGTGGGGGAGAGATGAGACTCATGCCTTTGTCCCTTTCTGCAACTAAAATAGGATTGCACAATGTTAAGACCCTAATTGGTGGTTCTTAACTGTGGAGCTGTGGATTGTCAGTATCTGAAAACCTGTGTCAGGAGGCTATGCCTCCTCCTGCAAACAGATTGCACCTGCAGAGATACACGTTTTAAACGAATACTGATTTTAAATGCCTCTGGGCACTGAATTCTTTCAATAGACCTCAATATGTGCAGTGACTGTTGCAGTATCATTGTATACTGTGGTTAGATCAGTAGTAGACTAGGTGAACCTTTGGTTTCTGTGTAACTGGTATAACTGTCTTTAATGTAAATACATACACCAAAATGCTTTTATTAGAATGTCTTCAATATGCAGAAGGACAAGAGGCCTCACCAGCCTCACCAGCTCTTATTCCCAGTGCATCGCTGAGCTTAATGTCATTTCTCTCAGCCTTCCAAGTAAAGAAATGGCATTGAGAGGAGGACACTGACCTTCATTTAGCTCTTTAAGTCTTTGTGTCTCTGGATACAACAAATTTCTCATCCTTAGTTGAGAAAATTGAATCATCTTATTTTCATGCTACAAGATCTGTGAAATACCTGCTCAACTCTTCACAGACACTGAGGATGGCACTTTGCCTGCCATGTGACATCCCTAAATACACAGCCAAAATCCCCTGGCTGAAGGTACTGTTTCTGTGGTCCAGCCTCAGCATCTGACAGGTCTGTGATCTTCCCAGGCTTGCTGTATGTTCAACAAACATGAAGAGAAATATAGTTCTTCAGAGGAGACTTTGAAGAAAGAGTTTAACATAGTTGCTACAAATCACCCTCTCAAGAGGACTGTGCATCCCATCTCTCTCTCCATGACCTACACAGAAATTCAGGAAGCTCAGCCTGGACACATCTCTTTGGCTCTTAAAGTTAGAAAAAGTGCATTTCTGGGAACAGTTTCATCCCCAGAAAAAAAAAACAACTATTTTAATACAGGTCATCAGTAGATACAGCTAATCAACAGAAATAATTTAGCTTGAAAATCAATGACAAATCTCACACTGGCTACAACAGGGTCAGTATTTCATCCTATGTGATTTCAAACTAGCCACAAAATGGACAGTGCTGTGCTACTGTCATTGGAGCTATCATTTTATCCCTAATTCAGACAGTAAACCTTTCACATGCTAGGTATGAGATGGACAGATTCATACAGAAATAACCCTTCAAGGATAAACACCCTTTTAAATCACTGAAGAATTTCAGTAGGACCTTAATCACTAGCACAGACTGGCAGGTCATTTTTTTGACACTTGCGCACAGTTTTGAAAATCAGCCAGAACTGACAGGTGCAAAGTTTCCGCACTCCTGTTATACACAGTAATTCAGTAGTGAATGGATATATGCAGCCTTATTTCATATATCTATATCTGTATCTATATATCTCCAGAAACGTTTTGGCGGTAACTGGCATCCAATAATGGAGTAAGAGAGTACATAACTGTGCTCAAATAAAGCAGTAAAATAAAAATTGGCATATATAGATTTTTATTAAGAATAGTGTGTTTCTTCATTAAACTTTCCTGTTTGTTTCTTACATGCTTTAGCACTCTTGGTAGCTTTAAAAAAAATGAAGATGAAAAAAAGGAGTAATGAAGGTCTCACCGTGCCCATGATACAGCTACCCCTCAGAAGGCTTAATCCTGAGTACCCCTGCAAGGAAGTTGAATTAATGACATTCAATCAGGTTTCTCCAATAAATGAAAGGAAGCATGTGAATATTTGTTGGATCACAGTCTAAATCATCAGTGTATAACATTGAGGTAATCCAGGAAGAAGCACCTCTGAACAAAGGTCTTCCAGGCAAATTCTCTGATTCTCCAACCCTCACCTCCTCCTCACACTTAATCCTGTCCTCTGCAGAGTTATGGAGGGATCACAAATGACACTTGTCCCCCCCCCATCAATTTAATAAAGTACTGAACTTAATGTATTTTTATTTATTAACATTTTAAGTTTTACATAATATTATAACTGCATGATTAACATTTTGCATGATTAATGAGAGAAACCAAAAACAATGGTGTATGTTTGATTGTTTTAGTACAAGCTACTGACCAGATT
>NW_008599478.1:39371-47706 GCF_000691845.1 Merops nubicus
TACACATATCTGAATATACCTGCTAAACGGCAGAATTAATAATCAGCAAAGCAATTCAACTGAAAAATCTCCTCACTGATACCAATGTTTCTCACAAACACTGAACCTGTGGCTGCATCCAAAACAAAGTTTAGGCGAAAGCCCTTGTAAAAGCCTGGCAAAGGGATGACGAGAAAAGGAAGGAAGTTGGAATATGCTGCTGAACAACTTGTAGAGCTGTTTGGTGCAAGTTCCCTTGCTGAAAATGTCATGGTATCAAAACCAGGTCCTCACTGCCATTCAGGACTTCTCTTGGGACAACCGACACATTTTTGCTCTAATATCCTATCTCAGTTTTTCAGTCATTAAAATGGGTAAAATGAAAATGCTTTATGATGGTATCCAGACTACTTTTTAAAGGAAAATCAAGTCTATTAATTTCAAATTATATATAGTGGTTACTGTTTCATACAGGGTGCATTTTACTGGACCCTGAGGTCTGCATTTCAAGTCTCTACTCCTGGATATGACACTGCAACTATGTTTATATGTTTAATAAAACATGATTTCTGTTGCATGGATGCCTCGTAGCATGTGCAGTATGAATATTAAATCATGAAAACTTCTACCTTAATCCTTTAATAAGTTGGCAAAATAGAGAAAATAATAGAAAAGGCTTTCAAAGTTATCATAAATATGCCATAAGTTCTATTTTATTTAGCAGAAATACATATTAGCTTCAAATGGATTAAAAACATTTACTATACATCTAATTAAAGGCTTTCAATTTTTTTTGTTGTTCTAATCTACTAACTAATGTAGTCATTATCTGCACAACTATTGTAGTTGGTTTGAGAGCATAAGTCTTACAAAAGGCAGACAGGTTATATGTTAAGTTTAATGCATTATTCCTCTAAATGTTTGGACATTTACATATTTTTGTATGAGGTCCAGAAATGCAATTGTTGAATTGATGTTAAATGTCTAAAATTGCATAAAAGAAGATGAAATATTTTCATTAGATAAAACCTTTTGGCAATAAACATTGTAACAAAGGGGAAACCAATCATTTTTCTAATTCCATATTTTAACATAAAAATGAAGGATTAAAGTAAGATCAATAAGTATGTTATCATCCTATTATTATGAAGTGCATCTCAATTACACTGAACTACAATAAATAAATTACAGGAAAAATAATCAACTTAGTTGGAATAAGTGTCACACAATACTTTGTATAAAAATAAAAAAAGACATTCAGGATAGAAATCCCCAAATTATTATGCTAAATACCTAACAAATATAATTTGAAAAATGCAAGCTATTCATTAAACAAACCAAAATATATGAAGAAAAACAAAGGAAGATAACTTTTCATACCACCCAATTTTATTTATTTAATCTTGTCTCAGGTGTCTATAATATTTAAGTGTAACACAGTTACCACAGTACTAAGCATTAAAAACACTGGAACAAAATTTGAAAAGCTCAGATAACTAGCCAAGACAACATCCATCAAAACTCCTATCAAAAGAAATCAATTGCTCACAGGTGCAAAGAATAGGGAAAAAGGGAATAACAGGAATGAGTTACAGACTGAAGAGGGCAAAGAGTGGTCAAGAATAAGCCATCCTAGCTCATGATGACTTTTTACAGTGTTGTAGGTGCTTGTGGTACTTTAGATACAAATTCCCGTGTAACTATAGCAGGAGATTTCAAGCATAAATGCTGAAACAGTGAGAGAGGAAAGGAGAAGATAGCCAAAGTTAAGCATGGATAAAACAAAATGCACATGCAGTAAATGCTAGCACATTTTGTTTAGTGTATTAGCCTTTTAAGAATTAGATTATAAGCAAAGAATGAGGTCTGAGAAAGATTTCCTTTTTTTAAAAAGCATGACACATACAGTCCAGAACTTAGATAAAGTTCCTGTAGACATTTGAGAATTGACCATAAAATGAATAAAACTTGCAGCATACCAGAAATGAATATCTCATTAGATATTGAATTTCTCCAAAGGTGAAAATGGGAGGCAGGTTCTTCTGTACAAGCTGTAGTTTCCAGGTCATGGAGACTTGCTCAGGGTCAAGTTGTGACAATGCTAGGTTTGGTAATGGACAGAGATAGATATGAAAGTTCCAAATCTTTAACAATGTTTCCAGAACAGAATTTGTAACATTGCATTATATACTGAGACACTCTCCTCTCCTGAAGGAATATACTCAGAACAGCTAAAGATGGTTAAGAAATGCCAGTGACAGGTTAGCTAAAACCCCATGACTTCCTTAAGCTGAAATGTCTCACTGGGAACTTTGTAAAGGCCCTTTGCCACCCAAGAATCCACACAGCAAAACTGATTTTTGAAGAACAGCATCTCCTTTTTTTTTTTTTTTTTTTTTTTTTCCCCCCCAGGAATTTAGTTATATCTTCCCTTTCCGTTAAAGGAAAAAGATACCTCTGTGTAGCTGTCAACACAGTGCACTTCTGAAATATATTTCTTACAGTAGAGCACTGCAGCCAGTTTGGAAGAATCCATCTGTAAATAAAAAGGGCTAAGGACCAGTCTCTGGCTTTGAGGCCGCAAGGGCCTCACTAGCAAATTTTAGAATCCTTAGGACTAGTCATCTCTAAAGCAAATTTACCCTGTAGGCAGCATTATAATTATTAATTAACTTATTAATATTATGAACTATCAGTATGGACAACAAGGATTCAGTGTTGAAGCCTGCTCTGCTGTTATCTTTTATTTAGGAGAACAGATCTACTCTGGGGAAGTTCACCTTCCCTAAGAAATTATGCAAGATAAAACCAATGTTTGTAAAAGGGGATAATAGAATGTATTACACCATCTGACTGAAACTGGGAAAAAATACAAGCTTTTGGGACAAAAACTTTTTTACATTTCTGTTGTAGAAGTTTCAGCTAAATACATGTTGGAAGAAATTGCTCTCTTTTTAACCCGATTATAAGATATGCCTTACTGTGCCAAGGTGGATTTGAGATTCATTGTACCAGAAAGGAAAAGCAAGCGCGTATTTGGCTTTCTAGGCTGGTGAGTAGGGCTGCTTAGTGATTCAAGGTTCTGTCCCCAAACTATCTGGCATTTTGGTATATAAGCCAATGATTGTTGTATGCAAAACTTGTCAAGTAGGGACAAGAAACACAGGACTCTCCCAATAAAATAGGTGCCCTGAAGATTCACACTCAGCAGAGGTGTTAGCAGATGCTACAGTCCTAGCAACTAGAAACTTCCCTCAAGGAGGATGTGAAGGAACAGGGACTGCCTGTAGGGATGCGCTTGCCAGTAGATGTGGGGGAAAAAGAACAGCATTCTTTTTCAGGGAGAGAAAGATTTGCCTTGTATTTTTGGGGAAGTTGGTAGTACCGGGACAAAATCAGTATGAAAACCCACTGAGTGGAACCCCAGGGAAGCTTAAATAGAGAAAGGCTCCATTTCTGAAATGAAAAGAAATATTAGGCAGGAGCTATGGCACCGCGGTGTGCCTCCTGCTGTTCTTGGAAAGCAATAAATCAAGGTGCCCTGTGAACAACAAATATTTCTAAGACTGCTCTTTTGATCTTATTTCCTCCTAAGTCTCAATTTAGGTGCCTAAGTCTATTCTTAGGACTAGTACTGCTCCAAAAGTGTAGCCACCCAGGGTGAAGCATGTCTATGCATCTGCAGCAACACGCACGTGTCTGTGTTCTACCGTAATCTCTGCTGTCAGCTTAGACAAAATCATTGAACAAATCACAGTAATATTAACTCCTAGCATTACCTAGTTTAGGTGTTCTAACTACTCATCACCACTGAAAGGACAGAAAAGATGAAGAGTTGGCAGCCTTGGATAGCAGGCAGGCTTTCTTGAACTTAGATGCTGTAGTCACAGTGACTAAGTACCCTGAATAATGTCTGGCTTAGTTAATCATTTACAAAATAGGGAACTGATACGAGGCTCTGCAGAGAGCTGTATGATGAAAAAGTAGACAAAAAGATCTAAATCCATGCCAAATGGATTTTATTATCCTTTAATGAATGGCAGATAGGTACTGAGCATTATCCACCTGTTTCTCACTGCTTTTTCTTCACCATCCCAGGGGACCATAGTTTCTGAGGGGTTTCATTCAGCTTTCATTCTGGTTTGGGTCAAGTTTCAGGTTCTGAGTCAGAAACCTGACAATGACACCGGAATCAATATCTTTGTATGATGCCATTCCTCTAGCACATGCCACAAATGAGACAGTTTTCTCATCAGTGAATAATTGAAGGTGTGCAATAAGAAAGTATTGTACATCTCAAAAAAGAGCAATTAAGTTTAGTCATGAGGGTGCACAACAATTGCATCTGTGTTAGAGGAAGAGATGGGGAAAAAAAATCTGTAATCTATGTACACTCAAATAAGTTCAGATCTAAACCCTGAATTCTTAATTAATTCCTAAAAGTTCACTGCCATCTTAACTTTGATCTCCTGTCTAAATGCTCCTTCACACAAGCAAACAAACAAACAGTGAAGAAATTCGAATGACTCCACAGAAAAACAGTAAGAGAAAAAAAAAAAACAACTGTGGAAATAAAAACTGGTCTAGCCCTTTCTTGGACCAGATCTGAATAAGTGTCATGTTAGAAACAATACCCACAGCAAAGACTGCTTAGATTGCACTAAGGCATGGCTACTGTTGTGGTAAAAATGATGTTCTAACCACCCAGGAGTTTCATGCACAAAGAATGACCATGTTCTTGCCAAGTTCCTACACAAGGTTAGGACAGAGGTGAACACACGTGTTAATACCCACCAGATAGATCCTTCATGCAGATAATTTGTACAGAGTCCTCGTCTTTATATGAACAATACACATAATTACTGGGTTTGTGGCCTTCTGAGTAATGCAAGTGTATTATGATATGATCCAATCTTAAATTTTTATCTGTACTTTTTTTTTCTTTTTGCTAGAGGATTCTCATTTTGTTTACTATAGAGCACTCTGCATGATGTTCAACTTCAAGATCCTTCTTTAATCCTGGAATGATTCAGTGCTGTACCATGAGGTTTTTCCATTTGTTAAGT
Source organism: Merops nubicus (assembly GCF_000691845.1). Classification (NCBI taxonomy): domain Eukaryota; kingdom Metazoa; phylum Chordata; class Aves; order Coraciiformes; family Meropidae; genus Merops; species Merops nubicus. The sequence goes on from NW_008599478.1 coordinate 44,417, forward strand.
GGGGTAATATTATTTTGCCCATCTGGTAAATTGTTTTGGGGTTCACAGAAGAATCTGGAGTATTTATTTTAGGTGTTGGATGTTAGTCTCTGCATGAAGTCAGAGTAATTATATCTTTCACTATGCCTCTATCCAAGCACACAACATATATGTATATAAATAAAATGGAATGTAAATTTGGCCTTTAAGTCTTGGCTCTGGCATGTTGTATTACTTTATGTCAGCCCTGTGTAACATGATACAGATCTTCATTCTGGTATCTCTAGTTCAGCCAGAATCAGTGTTTGTTTTACCATCTTGCAAAAGCAATAACTCTTACAGCTGTCCGGATAGATACAAATCTCACTTGAAATATTCAGAACGAATCCTAAGATGGTTTGCTGGCACCCAGAGGGGAAACTGTAGTGCTCTTGCTCCATTCTTCTACCAAGGCCTGAGAAAAACATTTACAAGTGAGTGTGTTTCCAAACTGCCTAACTTTTCAGTTGTGTGTTTTTTATATGTTAAATATGGTTCAGAAGATTAAAGTCTTCATTTTAGGCAAAGAAAGGAAATAATGTTTCCTGTCCCATTTGCCAAGCTAAGTGAACAACTGTTCCAGCACAATTAGAATTGTTAATTGATTTGAAAACATAGGGCTTTGAAGGTGGAAAACTGCTGACATTATTTCAATGGGGAAATGCACTCCTGAGAGAGAGCACTGCAGTACAATTTCTCTCCTTGTTTTGTTGAATATACATCTATAAAAACACTGTGAATCATGCAGTAAAAACTGCTGTGCTGATATCATAAATCTCTGATAATAAAAATTTCATTGTTGAAACAATAAAATAGACTTTTATTATAACACAGAGTATCCACCTAAACATTGTCCTTTTAGCTTCTTTGAGTTAAATGTATGCACAGTTTTACAGTCTATAAACAGATCTGGAATAAAAGTTAATAAATGTCAAAATTTGCATTTCAAAAAATTCTTGCTGCATTTTAGGGAAGATCAATCTATGAACCTTTCAACATTATGTCAAATGAAATGCTAATTGTACCTTTAGGAATTTCAGAGACAGTGACAAGAAACTAAATGCTCTGTTCCTTTGCATCAGCAAGTCGAGGATAATTGTATATCTACTCTTGTGAACTTCTAAGAAAAAAAGGAAAATGCTAAGAAAAAAGGGTTTTCTATTCTTTAACTCAGGAGGGTAAACTCCTTCAGCCACCCTTCATCAATCTACCTTCAAATAAAGTGTGTTAACATGTTGACAATGGACAAATCACACAGAGCTACATGTATTCATTTTATAATAGGTTTGTCAAATGAGCTTCAGCTAGAGATTTAAGAGTGAGAAACATTTCCATCCAGGAGCAACTGACTTATTCTGTTCCAGTTGCTAGAACAGTTTGCAGTATAAATGTCTTTTTTTTGGGAACAACCACCTTCCTCCTTCCTCCCCAAACATTAGTAAACTACAACTTCTTTGAGGGGTAAACCCACTAAAATATATAAAGATGAAGCATAAGATGCTTTTATATCCTCTCTAGACAAATCTGTAATGCATCCCTTGTTTTCTTTAGTAATCAATCTTACCAGTTTTTCTCTAAGCAATACAAATCGTTTGCCATAGTGGTAAGTGCAAGAGCACACTTGTGCAATAAGGAGAGCTAGATGGAAAGAAGCACCTAATTCAGATTTGCAAAATTTTCCCTGGGATCATCCTACCCTCAATATATTGAATATATTTCCTACAGCTACACAGAGAGTGTTGAAACATTCACTTACTGTGCAGAGACTGAGAGATAGAAGAAAGTTGGGGAAATGTTTATGCTCATTTTAACCTATTCAGTCAGCTTTATCCTGCTCAGGCCTAGACTAGGCATCTTCTAACTCTCTATGTGCTTTTAGAGCAGTCCGTGGTTTCCAAAACAGAGATGACTTTTCATCCTGCCTTTCTGTCTTAAGGTCTATAGGCATATATTTATGTATGCTAGGTTGTAAAAGACCATTTCAAACTGTATTTCATTCAGAACTTCTATAACTCAGACGTACTTCAGAGCTAGAATTCATACTGGAGAATCTATGTCTATCTATTTCTGTTGTCACTACATAGCTGAAAAGGAAGCTGCAGATCCTGTAGTTAAGTACCAGAAACCAATCCTGCTCTCATTAAAGTTGAAAGCAAATTTGTCTTTAATGTGAACAGAAATTTAGCTAGATCCTTGTATCCTTAGAATATGTAAGAACTGCCATATTTTTGATTCACAATAAGTAAATGTAAAATGATTTATTACATAATATTTATTACAGAAGTGGTAGACCCTTCATTCCAACAAAATGTTATTCAGCTTCATATTCACCATACAGTGCACTGGAACAAGAAAAAATGCACGTTAGAACAAAAACGATAAAAGAAAATAATCAGCATAATCTGCACAATTCATTACATACTCCATGTAATGAATAACTATTGCATGTAGTAAACAACATTATACTATGCAGTTTTGGGATAAGTGAATTTCAGCATGCCAGTCAAACTTTTAACTGTAATTTCAATGTAAGTTGAATGGATTCAGTCAATTCACTGCAGCCCTTTCTCCACCAATATATCTTTCAGAATTATAAAGTTTGTAATCAAGTGGATTTCCATTTTCATTTCACTTCATGCCTACCTGAAAAAGAACAGATATGAAACAGACAGAACTTTCTTAAGCACAATGTTCATCTTCTTTTTTTTTTTTTTTTTTAAGAGTCAAAACTGCAGGCTAATAAAGACCATTTAAAATAAAAGGGACCATTACTCCTCAGTTTTATATGAGCTTACATGCTTTCATTGTGCAAAGTGTGTTATTAATTTAACATGCCAGATTCATAGGTTTCTGCAATATCAGGTTTGATGTATTCATTATCGGCACTCAGTACATTAATTCACGCTGAAGTCCGGTAAATCAAAATTATACCATCTGGCTTCCTGTTCTTAATGATGAATTTGATGTAGGGGTGATTAAGATTGTTAGGCTTTTGAATTTTAATGTAAAAATTAGGGGATTAAAAAGGCATTTAGAAATGACCAATAGTTAGAATAAACTTACTGACAGGATCTAATTTGTGTACTTGCTAGTAAAGCTCCATTTTAATTAGCAGCCACAGTCTTTCAGCACAAGCTCAAAGAGACAGAAGTTTAGTGATTAAGAAGATGAAGCTGTTAAATTGATAAATTGACCTTGAAATACTTGTAACTGTGGGGGATGGCCTAGTAGCTGCATGGTTGGTATGTTGTGCTACCACATGGGGGAAAGAG
>NW_008599478.1:47737-77653 GCF_000691845.1 Merops nubicus
GTAATTCTGCCTTTTTAGATGATTGACCAGCTGGGGATGGGAAAAATCACAGAGGTGACCTGCTCAATGTCTAAATTCAATTGCTCTATTTGTAAGCAAACAAATTCCATTATTATTTAGCACTTACTGGCAGCTGGCCTGAAATACCATCTTGGTTCTTCAACATCTTACTCACTTGCTTTGCCAGAGAGAGGTGCTAAAACAAGGTAGAAAAGATAATGGGGTTGAAACGACATCATAAGGTGAATGATACCTTTCAGCTTCCACTGTGAGCAGAGTAGTCAGGGACAAATTTGGCTCTCACTTGTTAAATGCTCTTGACAATGGCCAAGCAGTCAAATCTTTGACAATATGATTCCATTGTATCTGTATGTTATTAATCTAAAACAAAGACATTGCATATTTGTGCATGGAAATTGATAGAAATCTTTAATGGGTCAGATAAGATATGTAAGACCTATAGCACACAAAGGGAAGATAGCTCTACTTAGGGCATTTGAGCTTGTTAGAGTTGCATGATATCACATGGAATCATATCAGGACCATGAAACTAAGGCAACTCAAATTCATATACATAGAAAAATTGAAATAATAACCAAAAAAAAAGGTATTGCTCCCACGTTTTGGCAAGATTCCAATTATTTGTACCATCTCAGAGAAGTGTGATAATATGTTAAATCTCACCTCCCCTTTAAAATTCTGAACGATAGTCACTCATATTGGTACACTGTGGCAGGTATAACTTACAAGAGAAAACGAGTACATTTGTACATATCAACAGTTTGAAAGATTCTTATTCCTTGGCAAGTCAGGGAATATTTTAAGTCTTATATTTTAGAGGAAATCGAATCTTGACTAACCACTGCAATTTATGTCATTTTAAATAAGATATATTTGAATAAGTATATTTTTCATGCCCTAAAAAGACTGATGTCTTCTTTTATAAGCTCATCCTGTGACACACTTGAGTAGGTAGGTATATTGATTTTTTTCTTTTTCTGATGGCAATGAAGTGTAAATGGAAAATATCAGACTTGGCAATCACTTAAACCATGTGAAAATTTCAGAGTGAAGGCTATTAGAGTCACTTTGTGATCTCCCTAGATGACCAAGGAAAAAAACATTTCTACATTTCTTCAGATCCTTTGTGTGACAGCTAAGGAGAATAACATTTTTTCTAATATGCCAGTTTTAGTCTCTAGTTGAGAATAACCTCAGTGCTTTCTTATGTCACTAGCTGAGAGAAGATGAAAGACCCAGCCTTGTGTAAATGGCTTTGTCTAACCATCAGTCTTTAGCTCTGCATGGCAGCTGTACTATTGACATTAGCTTGTGCACTGGGTGAAATTGAAGTGAGTTAAATGTGACCTTGGCTTAGTTGTTGAAGTAGAAATGAACTCTACTGGGAGTGAAAAAAAATAAGACCAGTTTCTCTAACTTCATTTTTTCTTTAATGAGTTTAACAGCACTCTTAGGATTTGATACATTTTATAAAACAGCTTTTATTTCCTTTTCTATTATACAATGAGTAATCACCATTAGTAAGGTTAGCTTGCCCTTTCAGTATAAAATCCTGATTTTAGGTGTTTATATCCCAATTACTATAAAAAGCAGATAAAAAAAAAAAAAGAAAAAAAATCCTCTGCCTTTTCTTTATGTTGTCCCCTATACTGTTTCACAAAAAAAACCCTTTTAACCACACTTATTAATTATAGTTAAGGCGTTAAAAATATTGCAAAGTGTTCAGTGTGCCTAATGACTTTGCTCTGTCTGTTAGGTTATATTGAAATTCACTGAACTGCCTGCTGGTAAATCACATGTTCCTGTGAGAGACATACAAGTAAGCGACGGTGGTTTGGAGTCAACACAGGATTTTTATCTTCTTTGTCCTGTGTTTCTTCCATGTATACATGACAACATAAGATATCTGAAGATGGGCAACTCATTGCATACAGGGTTTCAAACTGAGGTTTAGTGAGCTTTGTATGCCAGACACTTCCACCAGTTCAGAAGACAATTTCAGTGAAGTAAAACAGAAGCATATACTTCACATTCACTCTTGGGTAATAAACTAGATGTATTTTGTAGAAAAGATCTTCAGAGGAGGCTGCACAGATGACTAGGGAGAGGAAAGATGAAAAATTCTGGGGCCCCAGGACTGTTCTAGGAGAAAGGAAGCCAGAAACTTTCAGAGGAAGAACCAACCACTAGGAAAATATTTCCCTACCTTCAGGAACACACATTTGCTGACATATCTCAGCTTTCCTGCTCATACTGAAGGCAGAACACACAGATCTTGGATAACATAGTCCTGATTGCAGCAGTCAGACAACAGAGCTACCTGTGGATCAAGGACAGCTTGTTCTGAGGGGGAGACCTACAGCAAAAGTGCGATGATAACAGCTTGGGGAGATGAGGCATGGGGTTGGATGCAGCCATTTATCAAAAAAACTACCCATGTCTTTCCTGTGCATTGAGAAATTTTCTTTTTTTTTCCCAAAAGGTGAAGTTCAGTGAACTTATATTCACTGAACTGAACAGTATAATAGGATAAACTACCTGAGGTATTGGTTAAATAATTAGAATGCTAGCTTAAAACAAGTGAATGCCACCTGGGTTATGTCAGCTTTATTTTTTATGGAGACATATGCAGAGTCCTGTTCATTTCAATGAAATATCTCCCAAGACAGAATTTACTCCTTATCAGAATTTCGTTATTTAATATTTGTAACCCATTATTTGTGGGTTTTGTGCCCAATAAAACACTATTTTCATGGTTCCATTTCTACATCATTCAAATAATTCCCACTCAATTACATTTCCAAAGCCTTCTTGTGTGGCACTGGTTTCACTTTCCTACAAGTTACTGCTTATAAGAAATGGGTCAAAGGTTTACGTAATATATTTCACTACCCCTAGATTTTCTGTATTGCTGTTTGAAAATGGAAAATCTTTCTTTTCATCTTCAGTGTCTTTCTCTTACATTTTTCTGTATTATCCCATAACCATATAGCTGTCCTTGGTCTTAGCCTTTCCAACTGCTCTTTATTTTAGTGTCCATCTCATTTATTTTGACTTATTTTCCAGTTTTGTGCACTCATCAAATTTCAGCCTGTTACTCACACTCTGTGTTTCAGGTTACTTTTATATAAGGTGAATAAAATCCATCTTAATAGTAATAATTTGGCCTTATACTTGTCTGATACTTCCCTCATTCACAAATGTAAGAACTTATAACTACCCTTTATAATATACCTGTCAATTCTTAGGACATTAATGTAACATACTGCCAGTACCATACATCACAAGGCCTGCAGCAAACTTCTCTTGAGTTTTCTCTCAAAAAAAACTTTGCTAGGAATTCAAGAAAGAATTCTTCTATAGCTCTGGTCTGTTTTAATCCATTTGAATTTCTTTCAACCCTTTTTTGCAAACTAAGTCAAATATTTAAATTCTGTAGTTGCCATAGTTTGCTTGTTTGTTGTTGTTTTTTTTTTTTAAATTTAATTAAATTCATAAGTCTTCTGTATTAGAGGCTTATATCACAGGAAATTCCTTTGAAAAAATGAAAGATGAGTGAAAATTTCAGTGAAATGGTGTTTTCAGGGATTTAACTAATCATATACAGGGCCAGATCTATATTTTTAAATAAAAGCTCTCAAGCAACAAAAGTTATGGACTGAAAAATGAAACCATTTCAAATATCCTGGAGGTGAAGGGCTAGGAGATCGTGAACTACAGAGAAAATGCTTGGAAATACCAGATTCAGCCCTAAAAAAAAGCACATAGGCAGAAGCAGAGACACAGATAACTCCCTGGAATAGCAAAAGCATGTCCAACACACTAACCTGCAAACACACTGCATATGGTATTACCAGACCGTTTTCTTGCTGTTGCCAAATGATTATACATTTCCATAGCTCAGTGAAGGGTATGGCAAAGAAATCCATTCATCATGGAATAGTCTTAGAGCAGCCCAGGGTGGCAAAAGGTCATCTAGTCCAATCTTTCACAGGAAAGGGAGCCTAGATGAGATTATCTAGCACCCTAATTGCATCTTGAAAACCTCTAGGGATGGTAATAGCCATGCCCCTGGGGTGGTTATTCCAGTGACTGATTTTTTCTCACAGTAAAAAAATTCTTTTTTGTATGAAGATGAAACTGCTTCCTGTGCAACTTGTACTTGTCCTTTATATTCTCCATGTGGCTCCTTGTGAAGAGTCTCCATCCTCTTTGTAGCTGCCCTTTAAACAGTGGAATACTGTGATGAGTTCTCCATGAGCCTTCTCTTCACCAGAAACAAAATACCTAACTCTTTCAGTTTTTCCTTATAGGGCAGGTTCTCCAGCCCTTTACTCATCCTCATGGCTCTCCTGTGGACCCTCTTGAGTCTGTCCACCTCTTGCTCGAATCGTAGGGACTCAGTCCTGTTAGAGTCGCAAAATCACGAATGCACAACCGGACTTCAGAGGGGTAGGAGCAAAGCTTACAATTTAGGCTCCTTCCTTTTTTGTGTGTGTTTTAGGGTTCAATTTCGTTAATTCAGTTTGACATTTTACAATTTTTTTCCTCTCAGAGGACATTATCCAATGCTTTCAATATCTTCTTATCGTTAGAACTTTATAGTAAAGTCTCCAGTGTTTATGCACGCTAAGAGCAACCTGTCATTCTATAGAGCTCATGAACAGAGAGAGAAACAGAACTTAAAAGTGTTAGTAGATAAATAATCATATAGTTTTAAGATAGAAATGCACTTCTGAGTGATTGTGAAATTCACATACGTGGTCCTGGACAGCTTTAGAAAATCCATGTTATTAATTGATGTCTTTAGCTTTCAAAGTATTTGGTTCACCTTTCATCTTCCAAGGCAAGCTTTCTAGATTTTAGCTAGATCACTTCTTTAATATGTGCTACTTTGCCCTTTTCAATTCCAAAGAGATTATAAATAAACTTGCTAAAGGTTTCCCTGTCTCTTCTGGGACGCTTCATCAAATGTGCACCTTCTGGTCCTTTAGTTTTGTCAGTCTTTAAATGTTCTAATTTCTAGGTCACCTCTTCTGGCACGATCTTGAGTTCCTTCAGTATGCCTTCCACCTCTGCTGTTAAATTTATGTCTGTTTCTGGCATCTGTTCCCAATCCTCCTTTGTGAACACTGAGGCTCAGAATTCATTAAAATTTTTAGCAATGCCTACCTAGGCTGTCAATAAATTACTTTCACTATCTTTTTGAGGCCTTAGTATTTCTTTCACTAGTGTCTTGTTCTTTTCTATCAATTAATGCTAACTTAATCCTGGTTTCTCCTTTCTCTTACAACAATATAACTCAGAAGTTATTCTATTAAAAATGATTATAGGAACTGTTCAAGAAAGCAAAACAACTAACTTTTTTTTGAACTTCCTCGTCTTTTTCCTCCATGTTTTGCCTACTTTACATTCAATTTTCCCTGGTTACCAACCTGCTGTAAACAAGGGAATTTCCTGTAGACAGCTGACTTCTCAGCTGCCTTTGCTACTCAAAGAAAGATGTTACGCCTTCAAAAGACACAGAAGATTGGATTCTAGTGTACTCTGTATTGGGTCAATTATTTTAATTCATTCAAATGAGATGTAAAAAGCTCTTGGAACACTCACCTTGCTTGAGTATCAACACGTATCAGGCACAGATCAAGTTCATTGTATGAATGAAGCTGTTCTAGGGTAGTATCCTTTTCCTTCCTTCCAGCATATGTTGAGATTTTTGAGAGAAAATGTCTAAATTATAAATCAGTTAAAAAAATTGCAGTGGTTTTGGTGGAACTTTGGGGTTCACTGAAAACTGAATATAGCTGTTGTCAACTAGTAACAGCTGCAGATCAGCTAGGGTTTATCTAGACAATACTTTTTTTCTGATGTCAACTAAATGTTAAAGATAACATTAATGTTTGTATAATATCAACAAAATCAGTATGATTTTGTGCATGGATGCTTTTATGCCTTTTTAAACATGCTATAGATCAAATAAGATTGCACCAATATATCCAATAACTCCTCTTAAAATGTGTATACTTTAAGATTAAATTTCCAAACAGTTCCTTAAAAGATTTAGATCTCTTAGAAAGGTATTTGTACCTTTCATTTTGAAGTCATATATAACTCTAGATACAGTGTTACACCAAAGTCATTAACCTGCTCAAGACCCTGATAAAATCAAAGGTATAACTATTATTACTATTTATGCTATCTCTGTTATACTTCTTGAATTTGCATATACACCTTAGAAAAACCCATGAACGCCTCATTATTTTTAAGTATTTTCATTCTTACTATTTTTATCTCTTCAAGTATTATGAGTTTTTCTCCCCGCATCCCCCACCTCCATCCCCACCCCCTAGGCATTTTGTTGTCTATTTTCTTGTTTGATATTATTGTCACCTTGTCCACCCATCTGCTTCTTCAGGCTATTTCTTTCTTCATTTTTGACAGTGCCTGTATAATGTTTCTCACACATCTGGTTTCTCTCCTATATACTGGCTTAAGCCCTCCCTCATGTTTCTGCATATCCTCTTAGCATCTGGTAGATCACTGCCTCTTTGAGGAGCTGCCTATTCAGAAATCATCTTTCTGCTGCAATGTTGTGAAACTCCAGGTAGGCTAGGGTGAAGCTACAGTAGTCAATAATTATCATTCAATGACTGATGCAAACATTCTGTACATAATGAAAGAGCCTATTGTTATGCATATACTCATGGGATCGTGTAAAGGTTTCTGAAGAAAACTTTGGTTTAAATACTTCAGTTAAAATCTAATTTTTAATGTTGCATCAGTATATTTGCATTTAATAAAAAATAAATTAAGCTTTAAGAGTACCATTTTTTATAATAATGTCCTATTTATTTCTTCATAGTACTCCTAGAATGTTTTTGTTTACATACTTAAGAACTTCAGCCTCCTAGAACTAGATAATAAATGCATAAGATCATTCAGTCTTATCTAGAACAACTTTTTCCCTCAATATTTTTTCCTCTACAAACAGATATACCTGTATCTTGAACTCACAGATGCTCTGTGCTCTTTCCTAACCAGTGTCCCATTTACAACTGATTACATTGTCCTACTAGAGTTATTTGAATGCAACTCTTCTTATTGGTGGAGCTCTAGTGTAATATTATATTGATTCACATTCACATTACCTTTTTGCATTGATGCTTGGCATCAAGAGTTTACTTACATGTTACAGGAAAATACTTGTTACACATAGTATAGAAGCGAACCCCACACAAACAAGTGGAAGAGCTTTGTAGAGTAGAATTTGGAAGAAGGGAGTAGTTTGATCTTTGATCCATGGTGTGGGCACTGTCTTCCCCTGCAACAGTAACCATGCAGAGTTTGCATTTCAATTTACTTTCAGACCCATAGCTTGCCTCGTGGCTTCAGTAGCTCAGCTTTCCCTTGCCTCAGACACACTCCTTCTTCCTCATTCCTTGCTCCTGGGAAGCACATTGATACCTATCATTGCTTTGTGGTACACAGGGGGAGCTGGAAGCATCCTCTGTTAGTCATTGCTTGCCTGCTGTTAAAAATCACTTGGCAGCTTAGAAGACTTGTTTTTCTTCGTTTAAATAACTGTTTATCTATCATCATAAATGCTACCTTGGCCCAATAATGGCACGCAAACCAGATCTAAATTCCATCTGTGTGACCACCCTTGGCAGGTCTATACACCTCCTGCCCTGTGAGGAGTAAGCACAAAAATGGATTAATTCAGTTTTCGATTTTCCTATGCTAGCCATGCACACCATCTAGTCAGGGAGATCTAGATGACTAGTCTTCAAATTCTTAGTTTATATATTTAATCCCCTTCTTTCTTCTTTAATAGGATGAAGTGTGTATCTTCAGGTATCTTTTAGTGTTGTGCTATTATACCAGTGTTTTGTCCATTACCCTATTATTCTTGCTGTTTCATAACCTCACCTAAGCAATTTATCTCTGGTATAGAACCTTGTCAGCTGCCTTTTTAAAACCTAAGAATACTACATGCATTGAATTTCTCTTATCTATCATGGCAGTAATGTCTTAAAAAAATTCCATAAGTTAGTCAAGTGTGACCTCTCTAGCCTAAGTCCACATTGATTATCACTGTTTCAAGGAAGAGTCGTTCATTAAAAGCTAGACAGGGGTTTTGAATACGTTGATTAAATAAATTAGTTAAATTCTAATTTCTTAGGTTGCCTTTTTGTGCTTTTTAATACTTGGTAGTTTTATAGTTTTTTACTATATTTCTATAAGTAAGAATTATTAGGAAACCTCTGGCAAATTCATTTGGATAAAAAAAGAGTGATTTCACTGACATCACAGTGATAAATTTAGTCGGACAGAGCATCTAAAAATATTTTACTAGCTTTATGTAAATAGCAAACATTGTTGGAAATAATTTGACACAAACCTAGGAAGAATCCTTCTGTTTGGCTCACCATTCATGCTCAAGTTAATAGCTCCATATTGTGAAAATTGTGATTTAACACCAGGAATTTTCTTTTTCCCTTGTGCTTCTAAACAACTCCCTGTGGAAAGAAGTCACAGGAAATATTTTGTATGAGAAGTATCTGTATTTTTTAAAATGGAAATGCTTTGTCAGTAAGTAGGGTCTTACGGTATTCCTGAAATTGGTTAATTCGCTTTACCTAATTTGGAAAAATTAGCACATGCACTCTAGGTTTTATCTTGTGTGCTCATATGTTTCATCAAGGCCTTTGGAGGCTAAAGAGCTCCACAGAAACCTCATTGTTTTGGCTGGTAACAAAATGTGCAGCACACTGATGTGGTGCACACTTGATCTGCTATGGAAGCTTAAAAAATTTCAGTTACATTTATTCCATTACTACTCATTTCAAATCAGCTGAATGCTGCTGAAGGCAATGGAGTTACACGGGGGTAAGTCTGACGTGAGTGAAAGGAATCAGGCCTGTGTTCAGTTATTCTTCTGAATATGATATTGAACTATTGCAAATGACATCCAGGGCTGAACTGAAGATAACCACATCTTATAGTGATTTAGTATTATTATGTTTCTGAGTGGGGCATGCTCCTTATGCCCAAATGCCAGAACTATTACAGAGGACGGCTTCTTGATGTGGAAGGAAAGATGAGGTGATAGGAGAGAGCAAGGAGAACAATATAACACAATTGTAAGGGGAGACAGAAGAGCATACTGTGGTAAAATTGGAGCCAAGGGGTGTCGTGATGAAGAGCAGAGAAACAATAATAATTTGCATTTTGTGCATCACCTTTTAGTCAAGAATATCAAAACACTTTGCAGCTTAGCTTAGCTCTATCTGTTGCTATAAATAAGTACAAGTAACCTGTCTTATGAGTGGCATGTGGAAAACTGTAAGTGGCTTCCCTAAAGAGCAAGACCACAAGAAAGCTGGACATACTGTTCTGACTCCTAACACTTAGCTAATAAAACATGCTCCTCTGAAGGACATGAAAGCATGAAGTAACAAAGAAATGGTAGAAGGAAAATGATGTGATGAGGCAGGAATACAGCCTTCACCCTAGACTTTCATGAAAGTCTGAGTTTGCTCTCCCTGTTGCTCCAATAGCATCGCTATAACTCCTAGCACGAATGGGATTTAACTTCTAAAGTTTACTTTGATATTTCACTCTAGAATGTAGTGACTAGAGGAAAAGAAAAGGAAGACAATTATATCTAACTTGCATTCTTCCTTTTCTATCACAGTGACTATCTCTGAGCAAGTAATTTAATCTTAATGGTTAAGTCCTTAAACACTAACTCAAAATAATGGCTACCAACATGACTGCTGGGGAGTAAGTGCATCATATAGACCTCCAAAAAAGCATTTATGCTCACCAAGAATCCACAGTCAGAACGTGCTTCAGAAAACTGGTGTCACTGTCCTTTCCTTCAAGGAAATGAGGAAAGCCCACCATTTTCTTTCTGGAAAAAAATGGGTAGCAAGTTACATTTCATCTTATAGCCTAGTGGCTAGAGGATTCACCAGGGAGGCAACAGAGAACTCAATCACCACTTCAGTTTGAAGTGGTTCAGAATAATGAAGCCCAAAACTCTATTTTGCCTTTTAAGTGCAACTGGCAGTCAATTTCAAACAAATCAAGAAAAATACATTCTTTTCACCTTCTCCCTAAAGGATTTCTGTCTTAGTTAAGAGAACTGCCACACAAACAGTTCATATGTTGGCCTAAGTAGTAGATTAAAGACTGACTGGACAAGGAAAGGAACAAGAAGCTGGATGAGTGACAAAATGTCCTGAGGAGGGTCTGTTACTTATGGAAACATTTATTTTATCATCAGCCAAAGCACCTCAGAAGTCATCCTCCTTCCTCTTCCACCTAATTCTTTTCCCTGTCCCATGACTCCTTCAAGAGCCTTTTGCTGCCACAGTTGCATGAAATGCTGAGTCTGCTGGCTTTGTCTGAGGGGAAAGAAGTTCTGATGCGGAGCAGGGACAAGTATTTCTGAATGGGTGTAGGGGTGTGAGATTGTTACACAGAGACAAAAGGGTAATTTGATTAACATTTAACAAGCTTAGTTCAAAGTTATATCACCCACTTTCCCAGAAAAAGCTCTAACCAGGAGGTCTGAGGCTGCTGTGGGTGGGAATGTTCTCTGCCTTCCAGTTTAAGCTTTTCTTTGGTGTTGCAAATGGTTCAGTAACTGAAATCAGAGAATTGTAACATAAAAAATCATATTTATGAATGTTCACATTAATAGCAGTGTGTTAAGTACACTAAGTACCTTAAGTTACTCATGACTGCAAATGTTTGCAACATAAGTGTGAGAATAATGACTTAATCAATGCTCTTCCTTAGGATACATGCATGCAAAAGATCCTTCAATTCTTTGTGAATCAGCAAACATCAGAACTGTATTGATCTTGGTTATAAGTTGTTCATATTTTGTTGCAAACCAACTTCATTTTCCATGATGCCAGAGAGGTTCTGTTGAATAGATTACAGGATATTTTTGGACTCAAATATAATTTCTGGTGTCTTTTTCTGACTCTGTGTACAGAAAAAACATTCAATGAAATAGCTAAAATCTACCTTAGATTCATATTTAAGTCAGTAGACAGAATAATTACGTTGAGGACAAGACTGCCAAATGCATTTTTATGTTTTCGTATGGCTAGAGCATTTTGACCCATCCAGAACTCTAACTCCAAAGTCACTGGTAGTTTAGGTAATAGGGAACAAAGCAAAGGTATTGGGGAATGAAGCCTGAAGGAAGAACAAGAAAATTAAAAAATGTCAGTATACTGAATACTTTAAGACGTGGTTCAAGGCATTCATCTCTTTAATCTGGTAAACCTCAAGCTGGACATACACCTCTTATCTGTAAGGCTTTTTATAGGAAAAAAAAAGCAGTAGAATCTATAGGAATCATACTAATATGGTATCTTGAAAAATATGCTGCCATAACAGCAGAGGAGAACAGAGAAGAGCACTTGCTTCTGCGGCGATGTACAGGTAAAAGAAGGATTATTTGGTGTCAGTGTGAACTGCTAAATTTTCCTTTCCCCCAAAAAAACCCAAATAGTAAGTCTGAATCTGAAGTTGTTTACATAAGAGTAAATATATTTACTGTAGTTGATAGAATTGCCCTGAATGTAACTGAGATTAAAATTTAACTTAATGTTCTGTTTGTATGATCAGACCTAATTTGACTGCAGGAACTACACAGGATTTCAACACAATCACAAATTAAACAGTGCAGTAAACTTTAACAGTGAAAGAATAGAGCAACCTGACTAGCATATCTGCTGGTCTAGCTTTGACGAGTATTACAGAAACAACAAACTTGAGCCTTAGTTCCAGTGAGGATAGTTTGTATGAAATCTGACTTGCCATAACTTACAGAAAATTTTCTGCATGGTGACCTTTTGCCAAAACAAATTGTGTGAAGTTGCTAGCGTTTGCAGGTAGTTGGCAGTTTGCTGTCCAAAGCAAATATCAGAAACTCAATTCACAGTGGCAGTTATGAAAACTGTTGTGTCTAAACAAACTAATCAGAACACAGTTCCTGAGACAGTGCTTTATAAATTATTTGCTTAAGGAGTAAGCTTATGGAAAGAATTGCAGTCAGAAAAATGAAAGAATGCTCAAATATGGTAACATTTTTGTTCTAAATACATCTTGAAAAAATGGTGTATTTGTATATATAAATACACATTTATAAAGCAATGCCTTATGAAGCATTGTCTCTTCTTGTTGGGATGGTATCACAGACAAGCTCATGTCCCTGCTTCAGTCAAAGTAACATTTAACATTAACAAGGACAAGACTTTTTGAAGTTTTTGATGGGTTTTAGTGCTTTTGGGTAGTACTAGTATTTTAATTAAAAAGAATGATGTATTGTACTGGCAGAAGTCCCAGTAAGACCTAAATGACTTATAGACCATTTAGTAGTATAATAAGTGAAGATCTCCCCAATATCCCATTTATTTCCAGCCAAAAGCTTACAATGGATTCTCAATATTTTACTTCTCCCAAAAGCCTATCCTTAATTTTTCATAGACAAACAACCAGGTATAGCAATTGGACATAAATCAGTATTTTCCCATTATATTCACAACTTCAAATACAGGCCTTCAGTCTTAGTGTGTCATCTAGTCTTTATTTAAAATTTTAAACTTTTTTCAGCTGGTGCATCACACAGATTTTCCAAAAGCAATAAGAATCCTCCTGTCAGCAATTCTGCTGGCAGAAATCTTGGGGGTTTTATTTGCTTTTCCCAGATCAAAAGTTGAGAACCACCTATCTCTTCATTAGTCTGTGAAGAGACAGACACTACTAATTCATCCAACCTGTTTCAGACACCTATCTTAGGCTTGAATGAATAACTGTCTAGAGACACCCATCCTTTTCCTTTCACTGTAACCATAGGTAAGGGAGCTAACAACATAATTGGAGAAGAATCCCACCAGTAGCATCAAAACCATCAAAGGAAGCCATATATTTTTTTTTTTTAGGTACCTAGTGGTTTAAGTAGCTAAATTTTGATTTCATTTACACATGAATTAATCTCATTTGACATTATTACTTGTTTATCACAGTTTAAGTTGCAGTAAAATCTGATTATGACCATGTAACTCATGTTCTCCAGGGTCAGTACTGGGTCTTGGTTTGTTCAACCTATTCATCAATGACCTGGAAAAAGGGATAGAGTGAACCCTTAGCAAGTTTCCTGAAGATAAAAAAACGGGAGGAGTTGCTGATACAGCAGAAGGCTGTACTGCCATGCAGTGAGACCTGGACAGGTTGGAGAACTGGGTGGAGAGTAATTTAATGAAGTTCAACAAGGGCAAGGGTAGAGTCCTGAGCCTAGAGAGGAATAACCTCATGCACCAAGACAGGTTAGGGGCTGACCTGCTGGAAAGCATCTCTTTGGAGAAGGACCTGGGAGTCCTGCTGGATAAGAAGCTAACCATGAACCAGCAGTGTGTCCTTGTAGCCAAGAAGGTCAGTGGTATCCTGAGATGCCTTAAGAAGAGCGTGGAGCAGGCTGAGGGAGGTTCTTCTCCCATTGTACTCTGCCCTAGTGAGGACACATCGGGAGTACTGTGTCCTGTTCTGGGATCCACGCTTCTAGAGAGACAGGAAACTGCTGGAGAGAGCGCAGTGGAGGGCTCCAAAGATAACTAGAGGACTGGACCACCTCCCTTAGGAGGAAAGATTGAGAGACCTGGGTCTGTTCAGCCTGGAGAAGCCTGAGAGGGGATCTTATCAAAGCTTACAAATATCCAAAAGCTGAGTGTCAAGAGGATGGAGCCACATTCTTTTTAGTGGTGCCCAGCAACAGGACAAGTGGCAGCAGACACAAACTGGGACACAGAAAGTTCCACCTAAACATAAGGAAAATATTCTTTCTGTTGAAGTTAACAGAGCACTGGAACAGGTTGCCCGGAGAGGCTGTGGAGTCTCCTTCTCTGGAGATATTAAAAGCAATCTGCTCTAGGTGAACCTGCTTTAGCAGAGGGATTGGACTAGATGATCCTCAGAGGTCCCTTCCAACCCCTACCATTGTGTGATTCTGTGATAAGGAAATGTGCTTACAGTAAAAGACTCAGAAAAAAAAAACACTTTTAAATAGTTTGGGGGGAACATAATAAAACAGTGGTTGATTGGTACCTTAAAATTTTGGTCTTTCTGGAAAATTTGAGTTTATAAAAGTAAATACATATCTAAAGCAACAATGCAATCCTGCAACCTCGGTGTTCCACAAGGAAGCCATTGAGTCAATGTGATAACTTACATAGCTAGAGCACTTTGCATAAATACAATTTAAAAGATTAGGCTCCATATTCTTGCCATTATGTTTTTAGATTGATGTTATAAAATTATGATCACTTAATAAACATGAAAAAAATGGAGAATAACCCCCATTTTTTTGAAATTTGTTGGCAGAGCTTCCACTCAGTGGAAGTTTTTCTAACATTTCAATTTAAAGAAGTACAAATATCCAAATTTTCCAAATTCCGTATGAATGAGAAATTCTGATAAAAATATTATTGCAGACATATCAGAACACGCTGTTTTAAAAAGCAGTGTATCTTACAGGGTTTGTACCTGTAGCCACTGATTAACCTCAAGGACATGGAGCATGCAGTTTATAGGCTGCAATATTTGGGCTTCTTAGAGTCAAAGACTGAGGGAAATATTTATATTGCAAAATAAAATATGAGAAGGAAAATAGTTTGAGCATTAGACCACTCACCAATCACTCAATTTAATTGCTAGCTCCTCCCCTTCATAGCTCTGCACAGCTTCGCTAGGTACCATCTGGAGACAGTTGAACAATGACCACTCCTGCAAGGTTCACCAAACAAAAGGTCCAAATTCCTCCATCTTATGCATTCCCCCTACACCATCCCAATAGGCCTTGCCCCTTGAAAGGTAAGACATGATCTCCTTTCAAACACCTTTTGTTATTGTTGTTGTTTAGAATATCACTGTAGGTAGCCATAACAAAGGTTTAACATTATTTTAGATACTTTGAACTGAGAGAGAGATACACATCAGTGCAGTGTAGTGTAGGCACAGCAGTCTGTTGGAGAGGGAGCTGGCAGTGTGGATGTCAAGCAATCTGCACTATTTGGCAAGGGATCCCTCCTGGCCTTTCTTTTCCAGCAATACAGATGCATTCTTCAATGTCCATCCCAGGGTTTAAACATTCTGTGGTGGAGAAAGGCTAAGAGTCCTGAGAGTCCCCATCCCACCTGGAAGGTTGTCTAGCTATCCAGATATTTTTTTCAAATAAAATTTTAAAATAACTTAACCAATTGACAAGCCAGGAAACTAAGGACAGCAGTTTTAGGCCTATTTCTGTAAATCCCACCTGTCAGGTGTCTACTCAGGTAAGTCACAGCTTGCAGGATGAACCAGCATTTTCCATTTGGGGGAAAAAGAGAAAGCAATTCTGCTTGTAATAGTGAGAACTATTTCTTGCCTTGCAGAAAACTGGCTTGAGAAATAGCTGCTAGAACAGCCACATTCAAACATTTAGGCAAGTTCTTGCTTTGGAAATCAAAGCTGTTTCTTTCATTCACTTTGCCTTAACATCAGTAGACACATCCACTTCATTGATTCTTGTTATAGTTTACATCTCCTGGCAGAGAATCTCTCTTGGTAGAAGCACTGGTGTTGTACTACCATAACTTAAAGATTATGGGTAGGTGCTTCTGCAGTTTACTTATGTAGGTCAGGGACAAATCAGCATTCACATTGGTATATCATACCCTCTCTACTCAGTCATATATTTATACCGAAATCTGCCACCAGCTTAATAATTAGATTTTATACATAGATGTTGTCTTTAAATTTGTCATGGGTATGATGTAAACTTCTAGTCCACATACAAAAGCTTTTCAGGGCACTTTCTGTTCATATTTTCCTTCATATAGATAATGTCTAAAAGGCCTGTCTAATTTTAAAACAAAAAAAGCCCACATTTTTCTGCTGAACTTCTAACTGTCTCAGCAAGCAGATGACTCCTACCACATAAAGTCCAAAGATATCCAGGGCTTATATAATACAAGAGAAATAACAGAGCTGAATCTAGTGGAGAACTGAGGTATGTAATGTTAGTGTTTTATGTCTTGTAGCCACATCAAAATGAATTTTCAAGCTTTAAATATTTAAGACAAAAAAAAAGAATCCCAAACCCCAAACCAACTGCAAGAAGAAATCAGTATGAACAATTCTTGTTTCTGTGAAACAGAAAAGAACCCAGATATCTCTATTACTCTAAAGTGGCACTTCAAGATCGTCTGGTGGAAAAAAACAGCTTAATTTCTTAATATCAGAGAAAAGCTATTTTAATCACTTTTCTGTATGAACGTAGTAGCACTCAGTAACAAGTTAAGTTGATCGCAGCTGGTTATTTCCTATGGATATATCAGGAGATACAGTATTGATCCACTGTCAACTTTTCTAATTTGAAGAAAATTGTTTGACTTCAGGGGACCACTAAAGATTTCTTGAACTTCACATTTTTTGGTGGTTGGGTGTTCTTAATTATTTACATTTAACACCAGCAACCTCCATTAATCAGCCGAAGAACACAAGTAGAATTCCAGCTGGCCTTGGCAAGTGACTCTGCTGGGAAGTAACCCCAGACAGCTTCACTGTGGCAATTAAGCACTCATTCATTTCTAGTGTGAAAATATAAAGGCTGCTGAAGGAAAACAGACATATATCACGTCCAAACTTTTGAAGGAAAGAATTCTGTGTTCATTTCACAGATTCCCTTGCCCCATGTTAATTTATTCCAACCCTGCAAGAAGCTGGCTTGAACTGAAAATAGTGGTTTGTGAAATCTAGTTTCAGTTTTCCTAATGAAAAATTTCAGCAAGTAATTCTCAAGAACAAACCAGGCCCACACTTCTGATCTATATATGGTCTTCCACTTCACAATTTCCACGAACATTTTATGAAGGGACTGAATCCAAAATCATAGACACACTAGACCAGCTGCTATTGCAAATTGTTCATGCTGTGATTCAGAATTAAGTTACAACTTCGAGCAATTTGCAATTTTTGGTGGCATTTGTGTGTACAACTCAAATACTTAGGGTTAACCCTGTAAGCCCAAGCAAGAAAGCATCATTTACAGACAGAGGAATAAGGTGCAGAGTATGACCAAGGTCCTGGAATGAACTGGTGTCCCTAAGTAGAATTTTGTTGGCGACTATCTCCCAAAAAGGATGTGTCTGACCTTATCCTTATGAAGAGCCTGATGGTAATCAAATGGGCTGCATTTGTAGTCACTTTTATGCTTTGACTCAGGAGATAATTACTCCTGTAGGTTTTAAAGATAGGTTAAAAGCAGCATCTACCAAATGTTCAGCCACTGGAGACATTAATGAATCCAGGGACTTTCTGAGAGGGATCTTAGATGTATTCTGTTGGAAGGAGGTCAGGGCAGGGCAGGGCAAGGCAGGGCAAGGGAAGAGAAGGCAAGGCAGGGCAAGGGAAGAAAAGGCAAGGCAAGGCAATGGAATCCTACCAAGGCTGAAGCATTTTCTGTTGCATCTGTTACTGGTAGAGAATAGTGGAAGGGCAACAGCTAAGACCTAGTTAAGACCCTTTTATTCCAAAAATCATCTTGCAGTGGTCTGAAATAGTTTGAAGTAAGCTGTAGTTATACTAGTTGGCATATAGAGCCAACAGCCCATGAGCCAGATGAAAATTGCTGCAATGTGGCAGATGTTTGACTCCATTTCTGCCTGGAGGCTGGTGTAAACCAGTAACATTAGTTTTGCCAGCTGGATAATATTCCTACACTAGATATTATCTCTTGCTCAGGTAATTCAGTGACTGTCCATTCTTTATAGGCCATTGGAATGAAGGAAAGGATCAGTCTAGGCAAAGGATAATTAATCTTATTAAAACATACCAAAACAGAACAACTGGAACTCATTATACTAAATCAAAGTTGAGCTTCTGGTCTCAGTTTAATACCTTGAAGATAAGTGTCCACAAGTAAGTATTTCTATCCCAGTGGAACACTAATTAAATGTCTCAAAAAAGAATCAACAACTGACAATCAGCAAAAGATCCAAACAACTAATTTGAACTATGCAGAAGTATTCGAGGTCAGCAGTTACAAATCTGACAAGGAAGGGCAGAGAAAATTGTGCTAAAGCATGTTTGATCTGTAGCATAATGTGCTATGTAGTAGGTAGTATAGTATGTAGTATAATATTTGTAGTAAAATAAGCCATTCAGTAACAATTATTTGGAAATATTTCCTAAATCAAATACACTTTACTTGAAATAATGAAATAAAACTAATAGATACAAATGTTTTGGTTTATACATGTGGATTTCCTAAGCAAAATCCTGTATTTGTATCTTGCATGTCAGTATTTTTATGATCAAGTACACTTGTTATTGACATTAAAAGATAGAATTCTCATTATTCACTGTAGCACCCCACTTCTCTCTGCAACATCAGTGATTATTATTTACAATAGTTTTCAATCTTGTCCTTTAATATGTGGCTAGTACAAGAAAACCTTATGTGCATCATAAACATAATCCAGCAACTCAGCTCAAACAACATGTTGGAAACTTTTTTATTGAATCCTGCTGTAACCAACCAACAGAAAAAAACCTCCCATCTCCCCCTCCAGTAACCATATAGACTAAATACTTTATATGCCTTATTCTAGATAATATTACTGTCAAGTTATGAAAAAAAAATTAACTACCCATTTGCAGTCAAAAGTAGCTTGTGCTTACTGATACAGAACTACAGTCATTTTCAGAATACTAGACATGTGTGTGGCTACATAAGCTATACAATTATAAGGCTGTTCTTTGGAAAGTGGTATTTGAAAAGTAACAAAACTCATAGTTTATTCGACCTGCACATAAAACCATTGAAGTATAATACATTTATCATATTAAAAATGCATCATTAAAATTTAAAAGCAGGTGCAGCTACTCAATAAGCTAATGGTATATTCTGAAGACTCCACTCAAGATTGTATTGTTGAATTCCCATTGGGACAAAACAGAAAGGGAAAAACAGAAGAAAGGAATTGGAGTGACCTTGCACCAAGGCGCTAGTGCCTGAGCCTACGTTTCTGGTAGGCTGTGGTTGAGCTCCACTCTGAGGTTCTTTAAAGCACTGCACTTTCAGCGCTGCGAGTGGATGCGTGCTACAAGAGAGCACAAAAGAAGTGACGGCCAGTACGGAGAGGCACACGTGGGTGACTCTCCATGTGTGCTAAGGCACAGCTCTTCGTGTCAGTAAGCCTACTGATGACACGTAGGATCGTCATGTAGGAAACATTATGATGAATGTTTCACCATAGTGATGAAGGAACAGAAATGAACACATATTAGCAGGAAAATGTTAAGAAATAGAGCAAGTGAAAATTTCCCCTGTTATTTAGAAGGACTCCTGTATCTACATAAAATGAACTTGTATGTTTCCTAAAGCAGGTGAATAAGTGAGGGGAATTCCAGGTGGCCCAGTGTATTAATCAGTGGCCTTCTCAAAGGAGCATCTCTGTTTTCAAACAGTTCTGTTATTTTAAGAGATCCAAAATAATTTATTTTTTTTCTTTTTTTTTTTTTTTGTGTAACTAATCACTTAAACTTTAAAATCTCTTCTCATTTCTTAAAATGACCACTTGTTTGGTCATGAAATTCATCAAGATTTATCAGATAAAACACGTGAAAACTCCCTTTGTCTATATCTGATTTAGCCAGCAGTTTGGCACAGTGAAAGTGGATAAGTAGTTCAGAGATGGTTTTGCTGGGAGCTTTACGTCTCCCCTGTTTGAAATTCAGGATTTTCTCCTTTGCACTGGACTTAAACTGGAAAGGAATCTGTCTTGTTCACATCACACCATGATGCAAATAGACCCAAATACAGTAGGCAGGGAAATTTGGGGTATCCACCTCCAAACTGAACCCAGAGGACAATGTTGATGTAATCAAGGCTCTTGATCTCAGAGTGAACCACTGTTGGATGAACTTCCATTGCAGGCAAAACTTCAGTTGATTGATTTAGAAGATTTTAAAACATTTCATGCTTTGAACCACAGAAATCTGAGGGATTCTTTCTTTCCTGTCATATTTTTGAAAGTAAGAAAAGTAGATCTGGCTGGAGGGAGAGAAGTGACACAAGACTGGTAGTGGTAAGATAGCTACCAGGCAGTTGGATTCTTTTCAGAAAAAAAGATGAAACTGAAAAACTGCATGGAGTTGAAAGCTGCATTTCAGTTCAGCCTGCATTCAACTTATGGGTATTTAAATGCCCATGGATTTTTAAGGTCTGCTTTATTTAAGAGAGAGCTCCAAGGATATAGGCCACTTAGTACCAGGTAATATTAATGGTTTTATTCACAGGTAAAGTTTATAAATAATGAAGTAGCCAGCTATAAAAAAAAGGCTGAGATGTGTCTATCTTTTGTTCATTTTTCAGTTGGCATCTGATAAAAATAATGAAAACTAAATGCCATTTTTGACAAAAAGAAAGTGAAGATAAAAAAAGAAAAAGTAAAGAATTTTAAAATACTGCTTCAGTCCTTCTGCTGAAGATTACTCGGCACGTTGTCAGTGATCAATGAGGTTTTAGCTGACCCCCTAATATTGGTTCAAAAAGCTTTACAGTATCTGTAAGGCACTATGAAACGTGAAAGGTTTATGAAGCACCAAGCTCCCAGTTTCCAGGCATATTTGGATACTGGGGCATTGCAGTGGGAGTCAGAAGCCTCAGTGGGAAATATAAAATGAGCCTTGTACAAAACATGGCACTGGTCTGTCCACTATGTGATGGAAAAGTCTCAGTACCTCTCCCACCTATTCTAAAACAACTGTCCTCTGTGAAAGATGAAGAGGCTTTTGTGCCCCTTTTCTTCAAACATGTCTAAACAGGACTATGCAGAAGTAGTAAATTAAGTGCAGAAATACATTATTCACGTATATGCATGTATGTATTACGGAAATTGTCTCCTTCACTGAGCAAAGCTTTGTCTTGGAATGGATATGGATATACACTTTCTGAATGTAGGCCACATAGCATCAGGTTATATTGCTTACAGCACCATCACACTGTGTAAAGAGACAAAACTGAGGCAGGCTTCACAGACCAAAATCATACTGCTGAAAAGCAGTGTGTTGACTACTGTTTAACTGAAACATAACCTGAAGGTCTGCAAAGGAAAATATTTTTGAGCTGCAAATTCCTTAAACATAGTTGGCATATATACCCCAAACATGAAAACATCTGAGGAATACACACCTGAACTCTACACAGCCTTATGGAATATTGACATATATGTGTATTCATACTGATGCATTCTTAGCTTGCCTAGCTCTTTCTTCATATAAAAGCATTATTCAAGCTTTAAACTAAATGATGTAATATGTTTGAATTTCCCAATAAACTTACACTTTTAAAAGAGTAGAGTTAATTTCTCTAGAAGCAGATAGACCCTAGACCAATAAGAAGTTCAGAAAAAATAGACTAGAATATTCAATATGTTATATGTTTCTTGAATGTCATGGGCAAAATACATTTCAAATTAGCCCAGAACTCATTATTATTTTTGAAGCTGAAACTGTCATTCACTTTCTGCCATTCAAATAAAGAAACTTAGTTTGGTATGCTTTTAAGTTTTTTATCAACATAAAATGAAATAGTTAATTTTTCAGCGTTTGTTGTTCATTATTCATTAAGGAAAATTATCTGGTTTATAATTTATCATTGATGTTCTATTTATGTACTGTGGAGTGGTTGTCATGGTTTGTTTTTCATCTTTCGAAAAAATTAAAGATGAACTAGTTTTTTTGTTGTTATCCACAAATGGAAGAAATGAAAACTTGTTCTTCAGGTTCTAAATCTACATGTTTGCACTGACAATATATTTCACTTTCAAGAGGTCAACTTCATTGTGAACTTTGCCCAGTTCCTGGTTTGATCCAGAAAAACTTGCGTTATACTCTAAATATGTTTTCAATAAAGTTACATATTCAACAGTTTTCAAACACTTTAATCATAATTTTCCAAAGTAAAAATATAGATTTATAGACAGATACCTGTGTTCCTGTGTTCACAGCTCATATTTTTCATTGCTACTCCCTTTGACTTCTGAGTCTTATCCTTACAATAGTTTGTTAGAAAAAAAACCCAAAACCACCAGGTGTTCAAATTCGTAAACACAGACAAATTTTGCAGTACATACAGAAAAAATGATGAATACTCTTACCACAAGTTGATGTCCATATGTTTAGACACTCTCCCACTACAGTACTTTATGTATAGGAAGCCTGAGAACAGGCTGTCCTACAGATGACATTGTGGTACCTATTCAGGGGCATAAACATACATAGCCAGAGAAGTCTTAGATGTCTTAAATTATGGGTTGTCCATACAAATCTGGCAGATATAGCATAGAAAGTGCAGAAGATCTCAACCTTTCTGAGCAGTAGCCAAAGGAAGGGATACCTGTAGAATTGAAAAGGCACGATTTGCAGCTGTCATTAGGAAATAAACATTTGTCTCTGATCATATCATATGTCTCCCATCCTTGTCTCTGATCATATAGAGTACTCTGTTTACCAGCTCCACTTCTATTTTTAAGTTTGTACTGCAGAACAGTTTTGGAAAAATGTGCAGAGTTTTTAGGTGATAAAACAAAACAAAACAAAACAAACAAAAAAAAACTGAGTTCAAGCAAGAACTGAGGCCAAGATCAGCTCAGAATATGTCTTCCAGTGACCTACTTTAAATACATGCAAGGTTTAAATTACACCACACTTATCTAATGTGTGGATGTTACAAGCACCAAATCCCAAGAGTAAGGTCAGTGATGCCTATCATGATGATGTTTGCCACAGCCTACCTGTCTGATCATTTGTGGTGTAGCAGGAGATGGGTCATACAGGAGGATCTGGGCTGATCTGTGTCTGAATTACTGTATGAAAGTCACTGGGAGATTCATTGAAATATGAAGCCAGTCCACCAGATTATATGACTCACTCATGTCTTGAATCACTTTATTCATTGATGATGTGTGAGACTGGGCAGTGATTTGACAAGCAATTGTAGCAACAAGTTAGCATTTTGAGAACAGCATTTAAAGAATGATTTAAAAGTGTTTGACATTGTATTTGAGTATAGTTGATAATTAATGATAACAATTGGTGATAACATTACCAACACATGTCTTTTCTTTAAGCACTCAGGATGTGTAGCCGTTAGGCATGTAAGTGACTTGTCTCAGGAAATCCAGACAAAAGTGGACATCTCAAGCAGAAAGTGAGTTGACCCCACTGGGAAAAACAATCTGTTAAGAACCCAAAACTCTTGGCAGGCAGCCCAGACCCATATCTTTTCTTAAACACAATTCTTCACAATGAGAAACTGAAGGGAATGTTAATGGAAAGGAAAAAATCTGGATTGTGATACTAAAGCTTTTTATTTGAGACCTCAAGTAATTGCTTACAGACATCTTAGTAACAAGTTGGGGCATTTACCTGCGCTTCAGTAAATAGCAAAACAACTACAAAAATAACATATTCATTAGTCTCTGGGGTAGTAAAATATTATTGTCTTCAATTCCAGTGTATATTTACAGTATCATTTGCAAAACAACTGCATAGCACACACAAGACTCATTTTGGAATGCATAGAACTCCTTCTTGAAAATCACAGTATTAACTCCCACATGCTTAAGAAACTAGTTTAACTGGGTGTGCAGCGAAGATTTCACAATTAAGGCATTATAAAAATTAAATTTAAACGCTCAAAGACATCAAATTCCATACCACAAATGTCAAATAAGTTTTAGAATGTCACAACACAAATTCTAGAGTGAGTTCAGCACAAATTCTGTGCAATAGACCAATATCATTAAAATCTTTCCCATAAAAATAATTGGCAACAAGTGGTTCCTAGCAGGTCTCACAATCTCCATGCAACATAATACCTTATTTGGATTGGAAGCATTATGTAGTAATTGTGGCACACCCTGTGTATTTATCTGAGATTTCTAAATTTACTCATACAATGGATTTTTCCCTTCATATTTTTTCAGTTTTCTTTACTTCAAGGATGGTTTTCCCTGACTTTCAAGCAGTTTTAGTGGACATATATTAGTACATAGTAATGTTCTGAAATACAGTAACTCCTCTGAAGTGATGTGTTTGTAGACTACAATCAATGAAATACACTTACAGACTGTATTCATTGTACAGT
Organism: Merops nubicus; assembly: GCF_000691845.1. Taxonomy (NCBI): domain Eukaryota; kingdom Metazoa; phylum Chordata; class Aves; order Coraciiformes; family Meropidae; genus Merops; species Merops nubicus. The sequence goes on from NW_008599478.1 coordinate 71,973, forward strand.
GGCCTGAACATGGATTCTCCTGTCCTGTTTTACAGCTAAGTAATGACTGGACTCCTTCTTAATGAGGTTTTGAAAATCTTATTTTATTATCAGAGTAGGGGTTTTTTTTTCCTTTCTTTTTCTTTGTTTTGTTTTGTCTTTTTTTTTATTTTTTTAGTTTTGGTGATTACTATGGGCTTTTTGTACTGAAAAATACATTTACATTGTTCAGCTCTTTGGCTTTTATTTTTGTTTTTCAAATGTTTGTAAATTTATCTGTGGTGACATAACCTTCTGCAATTTAGTTTTGGTAAATTCTGTCTACAGTGTTTCTTGAAAAAAGAATAAAACATCTTCATTTTAACGTTGATTTCAAATTGCCTGACGTGGTCTTTTTAAACTGAAATTATTGTTATCATCTAATTCTACAACAGAGAGGAATTGATGTACTTACTAACTATTCTCTTTCTAAAACTGTGGAAATGAGACGGCAGGGAGGAAAGACTACTTGAAATTTAAGTTACTCTTTTGCAAGTATGTGCTACTCACTTTTTCTATTTTGTTTCACTTGGAGCAGCTTTATAATGTCTTTGTACTTATCATTAAAATGGCAAGTAAAGACAAATCATTGCCTCTGTTATATAAATGAGGAATTTAAGCAAAGAGAGGGGTAGAGGGATTTGTTCAAGGTCACCTAAGCACTCTAAAATAATGCTGGAAAATGAATTTTTCTAGTCCCAAATTAACAAGTTATTAAATCACATTTCCTCTCAGTGTGGTATTATGCTCCAATTTGAATTTGGGGGGGCCTGAGGACTATTTTTAATATTTGTATTAAGAAGATGTGCAGAAGGATAGAAAGGAATTAAAGAAAGATGTTAACAAATGAAAAAAAAAAGGTCCTCTGTTACTGCTAAGGTGAAAAGATGTACCGAACATGTTTCGATTTGTCTGACAGAAAAGGCAGGACTACTTGGTAATGCCTCATGGCTTGAAGTTTCGCTGTGCAACAGAAAAACATGAATCCCCATCCTCTGAAGGGTGCTACTAATGTGTATCTTTTTACTACCATGTACAAGGCACAAATTCCTCTTTGGTCTGACTTTTGGCAATCAGTGTTAGTCTAAACATGTCAGCAATTCATGTTCAAAACAAGGAAGTAAATTACAGCAAACAGATAATATTATTGCTACCTAATAATGAGGCCTTACTTAACCATGGCAGAGCACATGAAAGCAGGTGGGTGTGAATTCCTCTTGGAGAAGAGGGGCAGATCTGCTTTCATTTCCCCCCTCTTCCCGCCCTTCACAGGAATGAGGAGTCACCACCTGGCTGATAGTATGTAGACACAGTGATCCCAAAACCTAAATTCTTTTCCTCTTCAGATCATCCAAAGGCTATCAAAACTCACCCAAACTTTTCTTGCGATACTTAATTACGTATTTGTAACAAATGTCCGTGAAGCTCTGGTTCTGGGAGGAGAAGAAACGATGTGCAACCTTGTACATTAAACATTAAATATTTGAACATGCTTGTCTTTCCTTTGTCCTCTTTCATATGTCATTTGTTTTCTGACAATGTGAACTGTATTTGAGGTCTTGTCAAGCCCTGTCTGTGTTTTTACAGAGCAGTGTGGACACAAATGGTGCCTGTAGAAGTTCCTCGAGGAGTTGGGAGAGAGATTATTTCTTCTCTTTTTCTTAGAGGAAGAACTATACCCACAACATCTTACATACTTCAGGTTTACTTTGGTGATTTAGAGTCAAGAGTTAACTTCTATTTTTGAAGAAAAAAGGAAAAAAAAAAAAAGAAAAGAAAAATAATTTAGTTCAGTTCAGTTCTATGAATAACTGGGCACTTACAATTTAACAGCCCAGTTCTGATCCCAGTAAAAGAGTAATTCCCTTGAAGTCAGCGAAATGGTGCTGGATTTACCTTGGGGCAGAATTTGGCCCCCCACTAGTGATCCAGCTATTAATAGTTTTGCATTGAGAAAAATCATTGAATAAAATAATTACCTGTCTTGTCAGTGGAATCTTTTTTTTTTAATGTCCTACATAAAATCCGTAGACCAAAATTCAAAGCTATGTAGAATAAATTAATTAATTGGGGAATTAATTGGGCCATGTTGCCTTTTTTAAAACTAAGCTGTGTTTTAGTTATATTTTGTTATGTACCCAGAGGCTTCTGGGCATGGATGGCCTATAAATACAAATGGATAGCACATTATTTTTAATAGTAAAGGTACCACAAAGTAGTTCCACTGCTTTTTCCATACGGCTTTTAGAGCAATGACAGTGGAGCGTTCATGAAGAAACAGTTGGAGCTGTCAGAAGATGCTATGGAGAAGATGCTATGTTTTGCCAACAGAGAGGACTGTGTTTCAGCTCATTGTTTTTACCTTCTCCTCCTTCAGCCTTCTCCCCGGTCCTTCACACACTTTTCATCTTCATTTGTGCTTGGCAGTATATAGTAGCTCCCATTTCCACCCTGCCTGCACTCTTTCTGATGTGATTCCTAAAGGAGCTGATCTCAGGCAGCTCCTTCCAGGTTCTTCTCCTCTCTTGGGCTTGAAAATCTTCCTGTCTACTTTGCTTAAGCCCAGCCCCACCACACACGCACATGCTGCATGCAGTGAAATCCCACAGAACTGCAAGACTTATCTTTATCTTTTATTCTTCCCCCTATTTTTAAAGTTATATATTTTATTGTTTTCCCTGTCTGTATGAAAATACATCTTACATATATCCTTAAAAAAAACTTAAATAGATTCTTTTGACTTTAGTATTTCACGATGTAAAAACCCTCCTGGCATTTTGACATCAAATGATTAAAAGCTTTTCTCAGTATTTTACAAGCAAATATGAATTTTAACAAGAGAAGTAAACTTACAGAAATGAAATATTCTATTGTTGTCTGATGCTAAACTAGCTGTCAAGTTTGAGACACTTGCAGTTAGTGTAAGGAATGATTAGAATGAAGGTATGTTAAAAAGAAACACAGGCCAGGTTTTACTTATCTGTTGCAGATATAAAATTCAGATTTATAGATTCATTGGATGACAGCAACAATAAAGCAGTGATTTTGTTATGGGTTTTTACATTCTGCTCCACAGATTAGTATATATTGTGCGCTTACATTTGTGTCTCAAACATACCATTCTCGAGTTACTTCCATGTTCAGGTATGGGAGGAATTTTGTTAAAGATAGCTGTCATATATACTGGAGTAAATAGCTAAAAAAAAATGAGTTTTTACAATCTTTTGAGAGGAGACACAGAGAAGAGACAATGAACTTCTAGTGTTAGTGGAGGGAGAAGTTGAGGAGTCAGGAATATAAATGGATTTCTGAGAGGAATGTGGGAAAGCTATGAGAGTCATGGTCCATGGCTTAAAAATGGAGATGAAAGAATAAAGCCAATGATTAAATGGAAGGACCTGGATGAGTTGTCAGAGGTACACTGAAGTATTAAGAGACAGTGAGACCTCTTCACCTAAGAATAGGGAACAATTACAGAACATGGTTGAAACAGCATTGATATTCTTCCCTCGCAATCCCTCCCTTTTTATCTGCTTTCTAATCACTGTGAAGAGTACTAGCATCCTATCTGTCACTCAGGTCCATAATCCCAATGTCACTGATGACTAAGGTATCATTAACCTTCTAGCAATGTCTTGAATAAGTCGAGCAGTTTCTTGTTGCATAATATCTAGCACACACATTTTCCGCTCACTCACTCACATAGCCAGATATTTTTTGTTGGTACTCATTGTCTTACAATTCACAGAGTCAAAAGAACTTTTCTCTGATCTTGACAAATGCTTCTTTGACCTGTTTGTATTCCTCTGAAGTGCTGCATTTACCTAGCTCATAATTTTGGCCAGCTCTTGGAATTCTTCAATGGCTCCCTCATCTCTTTTCAATGAAAGTTTAAGTATCTCTTTTAATCTCTAAAGCTCTGCACAATCTTCTTTTTCATTTAACTCTCAGAGGCTGACCAAAGGTGGCAGTTCACACTGTGTTATGTTTTAAAGAAAATAGCTTATCATACTTGCAAATACAGTTTTACTGTTTCTTTGTATTCCCCTATCAGTCAGTATCTGCCTGTGATCCATTCATATCTTGTAAGCACTATTTGATGTGTCTTGGATTTTTCTGCCATTTTTATATACAGTGTTTAGTACACTGAAGTGCTCATCTGTGTCTGAAGTTCTTAATCGGTATTTTACTATAATTAGAATATCCATATGGTAAAATACAGAATCGATACAGTACCACAATACAAAAACACCAAAGCATGAAAATGAAAGCAAGAAGGGGAAAAGTTGAAGAAGGAGCGGTCAGTGTTCAGAGCTACCCTGGAGACAGAAATTAAATGAAGTCTGAGATGAGGGAAGGGAAGAAACTTTGTACATGGGCATCCTGGTTTAAGGTGGATGAACAGAAGGCATTTCCCATTTCCTCTAGAGATGCCCCACATACCAAACATCCTTGAAAAATAAAGTGTTTAATCTGCAAGATTTAGTTCTCTGCATCAGACATTAAGAGTTGAGTTAAGAGAATAGATGGTAAAAAACAGAACCTACTAGAAGACAGGTCCTGAGGATATGTTAATTTATCTGTAGTCCTGGTTTAGTATTGCTTCTCTAATTTTAGTGCTCTCTTTTTGGCTTGTGAATAGCACTGTCCCTATGCCTGTGAAAGAAGCATGATGTATACCAGAAGATTGTCTAGATTCATTAATATTAAAATGTTATTTTACAATAGTTTGATTGAACCAGGGTTTGCAAGAAGATGCTCAGCACTTTCAACTCTAGATACGTTACTCCCGATTATTCTGAATGCATCTTTATACCTGGTGATGTTTTGAGTCTTGTTGTTTTCATATAAGTCTCATCTTAAAATGACAGACTTGAACAATCTAACATTGGGTTGGTGCCAACATTGGATTTCCCAAGCTGTGATGTTAAAATCTAAGACAGAGCATACCTGAATTTACTTACTCCTTTTAAACAAGTTTTTCTGGACAGTTATTTGTTCATTTTCCTAGTCAAGTTCAGGAACTGGATGCAATGAAAAAAGCTGGAAATAAGAGACTGTTCCATGTCCATAGGTATGAGGGAATCTGATCTACAAAATTGTGTTGCTCTCTTTGTGTGCATGGAAGATCAATTTCTGTATTTATGGACAAAAATGTACAAACAATTTATAGATTAGACTTCTAGTTATCCTTGTGAGATATTGGAATTCACATTATGGAGATAACAAAATGAAGAGATTTCAATGTTGGATGAGCATATTGCTTAAATACACAGAAGTCTATGGGGTATTTCACTCTCTCATGTACATAATTAAAGCCTGAGTCAACCTCACAGACAATGTTTGTGGACTTATATCCAAAGTAGCTTTAAAAGTTAGGTTGAGTTCACAAATCTCATGGAAATGTTTGCAAATTTTACCCTAAGAACAGCTGGAATTTGGAATCTCTCTACAGCACCCTAGCCCAGGGTTAATTCTCTGGCTCTAACTTGAGAGCTGTTGGTAGTATCCTATATCAAAAGATGCCAAAATGAAAAGAAGAATTAAAAACAAAAACAAAAACCAAAAAGAAGGTCTAGTGTCTCAGTGCTCTTCTCATTATTGGGATGTATACATCAAGCTATTAGCTTGTATTTCTTTCCCTCACCTCATTCTGCAGCACC
>NW_008599478.1:77684-102839 GCF_000691845.1 Merops nubicus
CATCACAACCTTACACATCTCTTCAAAACCTGTGAATTTTGTCTGTTTTGGAAACATTGACTTCAGACTAGTTTTAAATTCATAGCTGGCCTAATTTTAGTTTATCAGATCCCTCTGAGAAACTAAAATTTAATATGAGAAGGTGTGTATAATGTAACTATCATAAAGAAATTCAGGCATTACTGTCCTGGAAGACAGGTTTTGGACTAAGCAAAACATATGCAATAAAAATGTTACCAAAATGCTTATCATAAGTAACTGAAAAAGTCTGATTATAAGAAGGCAAAGTAGTTTAACACATGACCACATTTATAAGTATGAAATATTATAATTCTATTGTCTATTCTTTCTGTGAAAAGTTAGCTCCTTCAGGAATGTCTTAATGAATAATAAAACTGACTTGATTTTCCCACTGCAGTCAACTTTGCTGTCAGGCTATTAATGATTCATAATGACTGTATGCTTAATAGTTTTATGCCAGATAAAAGCCGTCCAACAGAAGCAAGTAGCCAGTGTCACTACTGCAACTGCTCTCTTGATATTTTCAGTAATATTGGTAAAAACAATCTCTAAAAATGCAGAACAGCTGAGTTACAACAGGAAAACGGTTTTAAATCACTCAATAACATCAGTGCTGAAGTCATATAAAATTCTTTATTACATTACCTCTGCTGTAGAAGAAAACACAGAGGACTCGATTGCATGCTGTTCATAAAAAATGGCATATTTTCCTATTCATATAATTTCATATTCTTGGATATTTTATTTTCATAATGCAGTGATTTGGATAACACAACTAGCCAACGCTTAAATGAGAATACAATGTGCACTCTGAGAATAGCTGAGCAGAATAACACTCAAATCAGTTCTGCACAAGATGATAAACACCCAGATTCCTCTGAAGCTGTAGGAGTTTATCTACCGTATATGTAAATGTTTTTCTTTGCTTTGAGGAAAGCCTTTGCAAGAACAATGTCCTTTAACAAAGGTCTAAAAATGCATGTGAAAGCCAAACATAATAACATTGTTATTCTGCCACTTATTAACAGAACAACGGGTCTTACAACAATTAGATATGAATATTGCAAACTGAATTTAATATTAAGCTGTCTTTGAAATGCCACTTTGCAGCAGGTTTTCAAGTGCTTAAAGCACAGCAGGAGGCTAACTCCATCTTCAAATATTAAATCAAAACCTTTTTTTAACCTGATAAATCTTTCTGAAAGCAAGTTCTCCTATTCAAGAGAGAATTATTAAACTATCAGGCAAGAAAACTAAACCTCACACCCTATTCTTGGCACATGGTATGCACCCACAATGATTAAAAACAATGATGAAAAGGATTAATAACATTTTAGAATAGCGTTTGAGAACATTCTTAACCAAACACAGGGTATAAACTGCTAATAAGTCCAGTGAATTGGAAAGAGCACATACTCAAACACGGTCCCGCTCTCTCAGCTAGAAAGCTTGACGTTAAATACAAGTCAGACAGAGACGTTGCGTTTGCTGATCCCTACAGCCAGTTACATGCCATTGAAAAGATCAAAGACCTCTAGGAAATGGCAAATGCAAGGGCACCTCATCGAAAAACGTCATAGAAGAATGTCAGAGACACATTCTGTGCTTGAATACCTGCTCCTAATAGCAGCAGGAACTGTATGCAGTCTTGATATATTTGGCCCATATTAGTGACAGAAACCACTTATTAAGCTATATAAAACAATACATCTCACAGAATTCTGTCCAATCTACTTTTTAATGTCTCAAGTGAAAAAACTCCACTTGGAAGGTAGCCTAATAGAGAAAATTGGCAGGAAATACACCTGGTTATTTTGCCTGCTTTTTTTTTCCCCCCTAACCTTAGCTCAGTTACGCCAGGATTTGTATCAGCCAATTAATCCTTTTTCTTCCCTGGCAGTTCCAGGACATTTTTAACATGTTATGTTCTTCCTTTAAACAATGCTACCTATGTCTCCACATTTAGCTTACTAATTTCCACCCCCACCACCCAGTGTCAACAATTTCTTGTTTCCTAATTACTTTGGCTCTTTCCAAACTGTAACTCTGATAGTGACATAACCAGGAAGGAATGCGGTACCGTGGATGGGATCACACTGGCGTCCTAGAGAACAGGAGTCCTGTCTTCATACTCTATGGTGAGGTTCTTCATTCCAAAGCGGGTGGCATTTTTTGGCTATCACATCACAGTTCAATTTCACATTTAATGTGTTTCTTCACCCCACATAAGATCCTTTGTGTTTCTGCCTTCTGTGTGGTACTGGCATTTCAGATTATTTTGCTTGCCTTAATTCTCACCAGCTCAGCATGAAACTGACTTTGCTGTTTTCCATCCTAATCTCTCTGGGATGCCTTTTATTGCTCTTCTGTCCTTGTCATTAATCCTCCCAATGAATTTACTGTGTCTTCCAAATTATAAATGTAAAGGTTAGATAGAAGACTGAACCTAAACCCCACGAATATTCCATAAGATATTTTCTCATGTCAGAAAAAAAGTTACATCAATTAGTTGTCACATACATAATATTCACACAGCTCATAATTCAGATGATAATGGTACTGCTGAAAATATTGTCTATGCTGTTTTTTTGTATATGAAACCAAAAATTTGCACGCATTTAATCTACTGTTGTTTTTTCTTTTATTTGGACTATTTCCAAAGCACTACAATATTTCTCTGTGATTAGTCTGCATGTGTGACCTCAAGCAACCTAACACTGTTGTTTCCAAATTAAGATACAGGCAGGCACATGTCTTGGAGGAGGGCAGGAGGTGCTGGATTTGCCTCTCAGCTGGTAGCTGCTGCCTCCCAGGTGAGAATAATGCCAACTTGTTTGGTTTCAGAGTAGTTTTTTTGTGTGTGGGGAGGCACAGTCTCAGTTGAACGGTTGTGCTTTTGCTGGCCACATACTGGCCAAGCCTGCTGTGTGGTTGTGTGAGGGCTTCTCAGCATTTGCTCCAGGTATAAACTCACCTGCTGGATTTCAGTCTGGAGCAGAGGAGATATTTAGGCAGCCAACAGTGATCTCATCTGGGGGAAGCAGAAATAACAGCAGCATGTTTTATAACCCTGTGCACATGGAATAAATATCGATATACAATTCAACTCATTTTCATGATAAGAGAGCTTTTGATTGTAGGGGTCCAAGAGCATTCAGGATCCTAAGAAAGGGGTGTTATGCTGGGGGTTTAGGGGTACGCTTAGTGCTCATATACACAGATGCAAACTCATTCAGTGCCTGTACCCTAATAAAGTTTGGAATTCTTAAACTTCAGCAAGCTGTCTCCACTTCCTGTGTCAGTACTAACAGGAATATCTGGCTGTATAAATATTTAATCCCATTTGATTACAGTATTGCATGCTCACGAATAGGTACAGGAGGCTGTTAGGGTACATCTTCCCCTCAAGCATCCCACTACTTTCTCTATAGCATCTCATCTTAATATGCTTTATAAACTCTTTGTATTGCCTTCGAAATTTCCTGACTTGTATAAACTAGCAGTTTTAAGTTGTCTCCTCTTCCGTCGTGGTCTGCAGTGGAAGTTTTTATTTTTTTTTTTTTTTAATTGCTAATAACTTTATGCAAAAAATGTTGCTATCACAGCAGTCTTCCCATCTGAAACTGCGGCACTGGCACTGTGTTTTGACATATGATATTACTATCCAGTATCTTCTCTGTTCACCTCTCCACTTGAGGCAACACATTTGATTTTATTTAACTTACAAGAACTATTCCAGTCTGTTTCAGCTGTGCTCATCATTTCAGAATAAATAAATGCACTTCCTTTGTCTTGTCTGTTTTTTACAGATATTTATAAACTCTTCAGTTTGTTGATACTTTACATGTTTCAGTGTAAATCCAACTTTCTCTATACTTTCCTTTGTGAGAGTCGTACAGTGGATGCTATATGAGTCCTTGCAAATGTCAGATCTGATTTTAGGACTACCATGCCACTTTCTTTCTAGAGTCAAACCAAGCAAAACCAAACCAAAGCAAATAAAAGGTCATTCTTAGAACCCTCAAATTTAAATAAGTTTACTATTTCATTGTGTGCTTAAATTGAAGCCTAGATTAAGTAAGTGAGTTCCTTACTCATCCATTAATTTGCTGTCAACCTTATATAGTCTTTAGTGCTGACCTCCTCCTTTTTTTACCTGCTCCTAATACAGGAAGGAAAGCTTGCCATATTAGTATCAGTCTATTTTCAGTATTCTTCTAAAACTCCTGAACTTATTCAGCCATGTACATCTGAGTTATTTTGGAAATTCCCTAGCATTATTTAGGAAAAGTCTCATTTTTATTATAACATGGTTGGCTGGGTATCTGGAGGTGGATGGTGCTACCCTTTCCTGCCTGAACCCTGAATCATTGTTCATTTTCTAGGGGGCAAACAAAAGGATTGAATGTCTCTTTTGTCTTTCAGTATTTGTCTTTTAATTATTTTGGGGCCTCCTGTTGTCTGAGAAAGTTGTCTCAATTTGATTACCTTTGCAATGAGAAAATGCCTATTGCAGTTGCCAAGTTTAAAATGTTCTATATGTGATCACTTAACTTCCCTTTTTTAGATCTATCACCTCTTATTTCTTGACTCATTACCTGTCTTAATGCTTTTTGCTTTTTCATCATGCCTTTTGCCTGGTTTGACTTCCTTTGCCTTCTCCACATAATTCAACTGTTTTCTAAGTCTCTGTACCACTCTCTTTCAAAGGAAACCAAACAACAGGTAGAGGTGGGGTTGGCATTCATGCCATGTAACCTTACCTCATAAAAAATGGTAGATTTTCAGCCTGACTGAACTGTCTGAACTTCCTCTGTTGTCAACCCAGAGAGAATGGCACTTCCAGACTGTTATATAGTTTATCCAAGTTTCCAAACTAGGTGAAATAAATCAGCTTCTGAGGAGATTCACTCTGGACATCTCCAGTTCTTTCCATTACTCTTGAGGTAGACTGGATACTGACTTTAAATTACTCCCATACAGATAGTTGAATTCAGAAGAGGCAACTTTTATGCTTCCACTTTTCCCTAAAATATTCAGCAAAACTTACTCTATATAGGAAGACACAAATATGTTCTCTCATGTGTTTGAAATGTACTGTCTGTCATTTGACAAAGATTTTTAAAAAAGATAGACAGTTGTGGTGCTATCTGCCAGATGAACATCAGCATTCATTAATTCACCTTTGGAGTTCTCATTCTTTTCCTCACTCTCAACCTCCTGTGCCTGTCTCCTGGAAGCAGGGCATCTGGCAACAAAATGGAAATACTAAATCCTGAAGAAGTCAAAAAATAACACACTGGATGAGCCAAAGTATGAAATAGAAATGTAAGTAATAAACATTTTGGTTTTTTTTGTTGGGGATAAATCACATTTTTTTGTCGTTTGTGTTGTTTGTGGTTATGGTGTTATGTAGACTTGGATAAATACTGGTTTTCAGCAGCATGTGGGGCCACAGTTCCTAAGCAGTTTAGTGTTTGGTAGCTATTAGGTGTCAGCTGTGATGAATTTGATGTGGACATGAGTGGTGGAGTTTAACTCAGTGGGAGATGGGTTCCAGCATCTTGGAATAGAGAGGCCTTAAAGCACTGATTCTCTGTATCCTGAATAACTGTTGTGACAGTCTGATTGTCACATATACATGGTTAGCAATATAAGACTTTTTTTTTTTTTTTTTTTTAGTAAAAGTAGTTGTCCATAGATCTTTTCCTGGCATATGACTTTAACCATTTAGAAGCTGGTCTAGGTATCTTAGATTAGTCTAGGTATCCTTTTATAGTAAGTAGAAAAAAACATCCAAAACACAATTCACTGCAGATGCCACACATGCAACGTGAGATGAATCATCTGCCAGGGATGTTCTCACCATCAAACATGGAAAAATTGAACCTTTAAAAACTCAGAGGGAATAACTACCATGTTATTAAAAAAAAAATTAAAAATTAAAACAGAACTTAAATGTCTGAGCAGGGAAGGTAGTTTTATATCTAATATTTGCTTCACATACACCCACTTTTCAAGGCTGTGAAAAGGCCCTTTAAACCAGAAGAAAGTTAAGATTTCATGTATCTTTCCCATGTTGTCTATTGGCTGCCTTGACAATACTCCTTCACGGTGGTTTTATTCCAGGACTGTTCCAGCACCATCTTCATCAAGTCTCTGTTCTCTACTAGGAGCTCTACTGAAGCTTTGGGCCTTGCAGAACTCAAAAGGAAAGACACACAATGTAGTCAGTGTTACAAATGAGCAAAGAAGAAAGTTAAACAGTCATTAGACAGAGAGATAAGCTTGTGACAAAGCTTGTGAATATTTCAACAGTACCACTATACCTAAGTGGATCTCCATTTCAGTACAGGTCAGTTGCCAGGAACCACAAACCACATGAAGGGAGGAATCCGCAATGATCTGGTGTCACACAAGGACAACCACTGAGAAAAAAATTCCTCGCTTGTCATTACTGAGGCCTCTCGGAGGTTAGAGGCAGAGCAGCACCAACGGCTGACAAAAATTCTTCCCTCCTTCTCGTTTATAATGGACCTCCTCTGGATCGACAGCTGCTCCAAACACTGTGCTGCTGGTAGAGAAGTGCAGGTGCTTAAAAAAGGACTCAGCAGTAATATAGACAACTGTTTGGTTGGGTCTCATGAAGTTCTATATAAGCCTCTTGGAACGCACAGCTAAGCCTTGAGCAAACATTTCACCGATGCAGCCAAGTGACATCTAGAGATTCAGTACACTGGACTGAGAAATATCCTTGCCTCAGCAGCATTTGTTTATAGCTTAAGCATAATGTATGATGCGGCTTCTGAGCTGTGTGATTTATCCAAACATCTAAAAGAAAGACATAACATTGCCAGAAGCTTATTCTGGGGTGTCAAAGCAGATTCAGGTTTTTGCATCAATGGCTGACAATCTTGGCTCTTTCACTGAAGAAGCTGTCAGTGCTTTTCAGAACATGTTCTTAAAAAAAAAAAAAAAAAAAAAAATCTCTTCACTAGGGAAAATGTCTTAAAAGCAGCTACGGAGAATTTTCAGGAAGTCTTGAAAATAACATATATTGAGAAACGCTCTTCATAAGAGCATTTAAAATTAGCACTGCTGTGTAGTGTTTCTTGCAGAAAAACACACAATGTGATTACATACCTCTTGATAGGAGGTGTCAGATCTTGCATTCTGGCCAAACTCTAACCTGGATAATTACCTTCTGCTTATCTAAATTCCCCTCACAATTTCAGCTGAATAAGACCTATTGTTTTGCTTCACACCCTAAAATGCTGAGAATTGTAGTGTAAAGTGTACTTCTAACCAGAGTTTAGTCAAAAAATGACATTTTGGTCATTACTTTTGCGAGAATCTTCGCTTTCAGAGAATATTGGACAAAGTATTGCTCTATAGAAATGATGTAGAATTTTTATAACATCAGAAATGGAAGAACATGTAACTAAAGTAAGTCACTCTGAGGTAGAAAGCCCAAGAGACTTGACGTCTTTCAAGGAAATGAGAATTTTATATATATACATGCATACACAGATATGGAATTCATAATTCATATGATGTATATAAATGTATATGCCTCCAGAACAGAACAGAACAGAACTGAACTTATTTTTTAAAAATATCTCTTTGTCTGAACCAGACTAAAAGGTAGGAAAGAAGCTTCTATGATTTTTCACCCTCTCAAAAATTGCAGTTTATGTTTGCAAAATTTGCAAAGCTTTTCAGTGCCTTTTTTCTTTTCTGCTGCTATACGATTTACTAGGTCACAGATCAATGGATGAAACAAGTAAGACCTATGCTTAACCAGCAGTCGTGTCAATTAAATCTTTCATACAGTTGGGCTTAATCTAGAACTTTCTAAACTCAGCAGACATTTACGTTTATTAACATAAAAGTCAAGGCTACTGATAGCTGTTTGTTGCCATTCACCTTTTTCTTTATTTTTTTTGAGAAAATATATTTCACAGAAGTTTAATTTGTGGTAGTGACTTGAAGTAAACATCCATAAGCACAAATCCTTCAGATAAATGAGAAATTTGATTTCTAAATGCAACTATTTTACTCTATTATGATAAAAAAGGGAGAGACTGAATCCAATAGAAAACATCTAGCAAACTTAACCCTTGGCTAGGTCTTTTTCCTTCATTCAGTACAGTCTTCTGACATCTAGCAACAAATTCCCATTTATACATACCTTTGTGCTTCATCCCCCTATCTTACAAAATCAGAGTGAGTTTTTCTGTTCCAATTTGGAAACACCAGAGGTTACCAGATGAAAAAGATGTGGAGGAAAAAAGGCCATCAATCATGTAAATACAAATCCTTGTAGAAAAAGACAGACTTTAGGATGCCAGAACAGCCTTTGTTTTGGCTTTTCAGTCCTGAACTTCAGTTTTAGCTATTACTTTCACATATTTTTAACTATTGTGTGTTATGTTGAGTCCCAACTCTTAGTCACTTTAATACACAAAAAAAACCCCTAAATTTTTCTTTAAGGAAAATAGTTTCAGATCTAGGCATCAAAAATTTTGGCATCTGCAGTAATGTTCTAACTGCTAGAAGGTACTAATTATAAAACATCTACCTTAATATATTTAACACAATAGGAAGAAACCTCAGAATTATGATCTTAACCTGTAAAAGGACTGCTTCAAAGTTCAAAACACATGAACTCCCATCCTTACATAAATTGTGGACACAACTGTTCTGGGATAAAATTTATGTTACATGATCTTCATTTAGCCTAACTACATTACCCAAATCAAATTAAGTCAAGTCTCCAAAGACAAATTTAAAACTTTACACATATTCCTCACTTGACTTTGTTACACTGTTGTGTTTGTTAGTAATTAAATGCTGACAGGAACATCCAATTTAAATGCAAAGGACTAGAGTGTAAGCAGCTACTGAGTATGCAAAAAGAGACGAACAAAGGAATAAAAAATTAGGTACATTTAAAGATATTCTTTTAATAACAAATGAGTTAATTTGTGCAGGCCATTGCCCTTTGACTGTTGCTCAAATTAATAAATCTGTATAAATCTCTTTCTTCCCAGAAAAGCCAGCTCTAAGTGGTAGGTTTGTTTCCCCAGATGCACCCTCCTGAAACAACTTGTAATGCAACAGTGGAAAGAAGTTCTTATCCATTCGTAGCTTATTCTTAAAGGCTTATGCAGAAAAGCTAAATCTCAATGACTTTCCAAAATATGTAGGTGCTCAGATTGTTCACAGTCTGAATCTCGACCTATTCAGATTTTCCAGTATAGAAGCTTCTGTGTGCATTCTCTGCCGCAGACTCTCAATTTTGCTAATGAAGTGGTTTGCCTCAATTCTTACAAAAGTAGCAATAATAACCCTGTCCACTAGTCTCCACTTTCCTAACAGGTCACTGGTTAGATTCCAAACCCTGACTTTTCCTTCACACACCTGTCTGTGTGTAAAGAGACAAAGTTAATGATATTGCTACTAGGCCAAGTCAGGCGAATAATTTTATCTGCGTTCAGTTCACCAGCTGTAACATATTTCTTTACTTTACTGGGAATATTATGAGGATAAATAAATTTAAAAATTGTGAGATGCTGAGAATGTACAGCAATGAGCTCCAAAAAAAACGCAAACAAATAAAGAAGCTGACTGAAGGAACCACTGCTGACCAATGTATCCTACACCATCCAGCTATCCCCCCACCAGCAGAAAATAAAACTGAACAGGTTTTGAATCATGTGTGCTATATACCCTATTCTGAGACTTAGAGCAAAGCTCTTAGGCTCCATTAAGTGTTCTCATTCCCACAGTCTTCATATGGTCAAAGTGGGTTTGCACGATTCTTAATGACAGTTTCCTAACCAAAGCAACCTGCTTACGTATCTCAGAATGATGAGTGGGTTGTAATTTAGTAGTTATGGGTTTCAGCAACACCTAAGTAAAACACTGTTTGTTGTTTATAGTTACTTTTCTGTTAAACGGAAAATTATACTCTCCCCAAAAGAATACATTACTGGCATTGTTCCAACACGTTCTTGACTGACATATGCCAATTTACCTGTCATCATATTCAACATGCCAGTGTTAACATGTTCCTAACTGATTTAGAATTTTTCTCACAAACCAAGTTTTATTAGCACCTCCTTAGGGCTATGAACGTGTATTTACTACATAATAAGATGAAAAAATAAAAGAAAATCCACATTTATTCATTATCATATATATAATTTACATTGGGTAAACTGGAAAATGCTTTCAAGAATCAACTAACATGAAAAGCATATTTGATAAATATGAATCCTTTTTATAATTTATATTCTGTTTTTCCAGCTTTCTGCAATATGTTCTGACTTACATCAGAATACGTTATAACTTAAATATAAGGATTTTTTTTTAAACTAATCATATAAACCTGCATGAAGTGAGATCTTCTAAAAAGACAAGAAAACTTTTTAATACATAACCGAAAATGTTCAGAATTTTAGCTGTAAGCACAGGGAACTGAAAGTGGATATACCCTCTCTCTGGGTTTTAATAGTGGAAATCAGGGATCGTGTGTGCATGCATTTATTAAGCTTTTTAATCTTTCAGCCACATGATCCAAAAGCAAAGTCCTAACTTAAAACATCCTTCAATTTAGGAACAACAAAAATTTAGAAGCATCAGATTTATTTTTTTTTTTAATATGGCACAATATACAACATTTTTTAACACTGTGGAAAACATAAAAGCAAAGAACAAAAGGACTTGCAAGAAGGATATACACTTGCATATTATAATTTCTGTGCATGCTTCATAATTTGTGAAAGCTGAAATACTGATATTTGATATATATCTTGGAAGCGAATCAACACTTTTTTTTGGATTTAGCTGTCTTTGGGAGCAGTGGTAACACGCTCAGGACCCTGGGCTTTACTTCAGCTTAGTGGAACACTTTGAATCAGTGACTGTCAAAACCACTTGATTGGCTGCTCAGTGTAACCTCACATCCAGCGGTGTGCAGCCAGCCAATCACCATGCAAAATATTAACAAGGTCATAGTAGTCTAACACACTCCTATAACTCAGAGATTACAAGACATTAAAATTCTGATGCCCCATTCATAAGGAAAAGATTGTAATGAGAATGGAGAATGGCACAACATTAATTCATTGTGTGACAAAGAATATAATGAGAATGGGAAATAGTACAAACATAACTCATTCTTGCTACAGCTTTAAGATTGTAATGTCATGGTTCATATCACATACTTAGGAAGAAAGGTATGGTAGAAGAAGAGTTGCAATATTAAACACAGTTAATCTGAATGCAGTACACATTATTATATATGCAATATAATAAAAAAATTGAAACATTACTTAGAAATGGCTTGTTAAAAGTGTTATAATTTCCCCATACATTTTTGTTAACAGTTTATTAATACTGTTGATATGAAGGGTTGTGGTGTATGTATATGCTTATTAACAGAGCTGTCCTCAAGAACCTTTATATCTCATTTATATCTTGAAATCAATTACAATTAAAAATAAAAATCTTGAGAACAATATCAGTGTCCCTCATGACACACATTACAAATTTGCCAAGACAGAGGCAGTCATGTTAGTCATTTTGTCTGATACAGTGGAATGAAATAAAGTCAAAAAGCAAGTGATGTATTTACCTTTTGAAATTATTGAATATTTTTACTATTGCTTATCTGCTGCTCACTCAGTGATGTGCAATATCCTACATAATGTAGTAGACTTTATTGAAGCCTTTAAGTGATAAAACATTAAAAACCTTTGACCATCCATCTGAGAGTTTGCCAAAGCCCAAAGTAACTTGTTTCATTCATTAGGCTCTATGCAAGAACACCAAATCAATACATTTTGTTTTGGCTTTAAAAGTAAATAATTAACTTTGTGGTAATGTCTATTAAATAAAAATAAGAAACATTCTCAAAGACAATTCCAGTATATTAAAGTTCCATGTCAACAGGCAATTTCAATACAGTGATGATACTACCAGATTTTACCTGCTTTCTTGCCTTGAAACTTTGTTCTTGGCTTCTTTGTATTGTCTCTGAATGGACACATCCAGAACCAGCAGTTGGGACTTCAGCATAACTCTTGTAAAGTGTGTTTGCTCCAAATTCAGCTCCAAAAGTTTATAAGGTGAACAGTTAGAAAGCTTCCAGACCCAGCGCAGGGAATGGAGAACACCCTGTCACCACTGTAGGTTTTGCAATGCACAGGTCATATTAAGCACATTCAAAATTAAAAACAAATGTCAGTCGGACTTCTATAAAGATTTCTCAGAGAGGAAGTAGCCTATAGGTTGTAGAGTAGATGCTGCAGTTCTGCTGTCACTGGGTAACCACTGCCATCTGAAGAATCTTGAGACAATATCCAAAGAACCTTAAAAGTATAACTTCTGCAGAAATTCAGAATCTTTATCCAAGACTAGGGTTCATAAAATCTATGACAAGTATTTCATAATCTAAGAACTCCTAAGCTTTCCATCTCCACCTCAGTGCACAAGTATGCTGGTCTTGCTTTGGTTCTCTTTATTTCCATAGAAGATGTAGCTCTTTGCACACTGGCAGAGGTTGCATTTCACCATTTCTTATTGATCATCATTCATACACCACACATCTTTGTTCTGCGTTCACATGCAGTATTTACCTTTTGACTATTCAATCAAAATTCCTAAGTGTGGCCTTACCAGTGCTGAGCAGATGTTAGCAGTGCCAAGTAGAGGAAATACAAAAATTATTTTGCTCTTGAATTAATATTAAAAAACAAAATTGAAAGGGTTTTCTCTTGAATTGAAAGAAAATCTACCAGATTTCAGCTAAAACCATTATGACTTTGAAATAGATCAATATCTGAATATGACCCTCTACAATAGTATTGGCAAGCTTAGATTTATTGTGATAAAAATAAAACATGGTTTATTTTTCTCTCCTCTAGAATAAAAGCTAAGATATTAATCAAATTTTAAAATGTGGATCTATGTGGATTAGACTTAAACTATTCATTTGTCTGGATGACAATTATTTCTTGAGAATCATAGTTCTATTTTTAGTAAATTGGTTAAAAAGTAAAGGGAATGTTTTTATGGGGTTACTGCTTCTCCTTATCTAGGTTGGTTTAGTTGATTCTGTATTTGTATAAATAAGTACATTCCAAAAAGTGACAAATATTGTTTTATAGTGTTAGCTACATTTTAGTACCCACATTACAACCAGGTGCATTGTCGAAACACGATAGGTGTAAAGACCATGAGCAGAAGAAAATATGTGATCGTGTGAGGGATGTTATGACAGTTCTGTATGCATAATGCATGCATCCCAGGAGGCAATTCTGCATCTGTTACATATATTTATGTATTTTTACTTGTACTTTTGGAGATATTTAAGATTTATGGTGATAGATTCTTTCCCCTTAAAGACAATAAAAGGAAAACATGCAACAAGGGTACAATTTTGTTAGTGAGTGAAGTGAGCTGGTTGTGAAAGTTGTGCACATGGTAGGCTGTGTGAATGTTAAGAATTTTCAGTTCTCCACATTTAGTAGCCTTTCTGCAGTGGCTTTCAAAATACTTTCAAAACAAACCTCTAATAGATTTGATCTATGTGCAGCTGAAGTATATTTCTGTTCATTATAATGACTGAGAGAGGGTAGGAAAACAATTACTAGGTGTTAAAGAGTAACACAGAAATGATGAAGACATTTTGTGAGTGAAAAGAAAGATCCTGAAGTCTCAGGGAATGAAGAAAGCGATGATAAATGAAGACAACAATACAAGGGTAAAGAGACAAAAAAGATAAAATGGCTGAAGAGACAGACAGTTCTATACAACTAACTGTTTGACGAAACAACACACTGTGTTGCACTGTAATGATATCTCCCAACCATTGAATTTTCTATGAAGAGATAGATGAGCCTTCTACTATCTTCCATTACACAGCAGGTATTTTTTAGTCTCTGTTATATAGCAGATTTGAAAAAACACCTTCTTCAGAAAATTCTTAGATACCCTTGGAAGGCAAAGGATAATATTACTGGTATTTAATTTTGAAATTTTGAAATAGTGACTTCTGTACCACCTTCTTTGGGCATTGGAAGACCATCTACAGAAGGGAACAAGCAGAAAGGTATGTCTCAAGGCACAAACCAGAAAGAAGTTCCAGCTTGCAGTAGTATGCAATTCTACAATTGTCTCATATGTTTTTTTAAAGTTTCATTGAAGATTTATGTCGTGGTTTAGACGCAGCCATGCACTTAGCACCATGTGGCAGCTCATTTACACACCATCCACCACCTCCCCCAACAGGAAGGAGAATAGAAAGGAAAAGGCAAGACCCTGTGGTTGAGATAAGGAGAATTTAATAAAACAATGAAAAAAGAGAAGCAGCAAGAACAGTAATAGTAAAAAAACCCCACACAACCAATATAGAATGAACCCGACTGCACAGGATCACACAAGGGGTGACTCCAACTGCCTCATCAGAGCCCACAAGTTGTCTGGCCAGCCCTGCCTCAGCCCTTTTCTAGCAGGCATGACATCAGTATGGTATCAAATAACCTATTGGTTAGTTTGGTTGTCTATCCTGGCTATGACCCCCCTCCCAGCTCCATGTGAAAATTAGCCCTATGCGAGCCAAACCTAGGACAACATATCAGTCACTGTTGGAGACAGGCTATTACACCAGATGAGCTGTTTATCTTATCTGGTATGTCAATTATTATATCTAAAGTTAAAACAAGCAAACAAAAGTTTAAAGAAAGGAGAAAGGAGAAAACTCTGAAAGTGAAAATATCTTCTTCTTTCATTCTTATTATTCTGAAGCAATTTTCACACAGCTGAAGAGAGAAGAAATTAAAATTCTTTAAGGAATATAAAATATTCAATATAAGATATTTTTTCAAAGCTAGTGAAAAAGGTATTGCTACTTAACTAACTAGGAGATAAAAGTGTATTTCTATATGCTATCAATAAAAAAAACCTCCAAGTCGTATTTCCCTCATTTTTAAGGAAAATGTCAAGCAGTTACCAAATTGTACTTTGTTGACTAAATATAGTTTGTAACAGAGTTCTACATCAAAATATAGTATGACTCTTATCAATAATGCTACACTGCATTGAAAACTTGGGTTTACAAATAATGTATAAAAATAATGTTCTTTTTATTGAGCTGTAGAAGTAAGGCCATGTGAACCTCATGAGGTCAAATGATGCCAAGTGCAAGGTCCTGCACCTGGATCAGGGTGCATCGATACAGGCTGGAGGATGAAGAGATTGGCAACAGCCATGAAGAGAAGGACTCAGGGGCAGATAGAAACCTAGACATGAGCCATCAATGTGTGCTCGCAGCCCAGAAAGCAAACCATATCTGGGGCTTTCACAAAGAGAACGTGGTCAGCAGATCAAGAGAGGTGATTCTTTCTACTCCTCTCTGGTGAGACTGCACCTGGAGAGCTGTGTCTAGCTCTGGAGTCTTCAGGACAGAAAAGGCACGGATCTGTTGGAGAAAGTCCAGAAGAGTGCCACAGAAATCATCAATGGGCTGGTTTCCTTACACAAATATTTTGAGCTTGCTTCCTTTGTTATGACAATAAGAGTTTAGGTCACCTTAAGATAGCTGAATAATAGCAAAAATAGAGCCTGGTAACTTTAGAACTATTCTGTGTAGGTTTGGGTTTTTTAGGGTGATGATTTTTTTTTTTTTTTTTTTTGCTTTGGACATACTATAAAAGAACAGCATTCTCTGAAGGTCCAACACATTTCAATGTAAAAAGGGAGAAAGACTAATTTTTTCCATTAAAGTAGCACCATAAGCAAATTAAAGTTAATTTTGTTAATTTTGAAACTTTGATTTTTCCAGCATCTTTGCTAAACAGTTTCATTTATCAGTAGAAGATAAATTAATAGATTGCAGTTGAAGATAGCTATTTAAGATGTTTAAACCATACAGTTAATTGACATATTAAAATTTAAAGAGTCAGAGTCAACTCCTGTACACAAAAACGTTTGAGCACATAAACTATAGTGCTCTATTCCACAGCTCAAGAGGCATTATGCCATCCACTTCATTAATCAAGGGTATGCCCCAAGATTCAATATTTGATTATATACAGTAATTCTTTGTATATGCTCAACTATAAGAAAATAAAGGTCGTTCTATGGTGGACTAAACTTCAGACACAGATATCAATTTGAAATGCTAATTCTAATAAGCCAGCTTGCTTATTTTAGTGGTTTCCTGGTTTCTTATTATCCTAATCAAGAATGGAGTTGCCACTTCTGTCATAGTTGGAGTCACAGTTGAGAAAGATCTTTCTAGCACTCAGAACAATGTTATCTCTATTATGGCCAATGGTGTCAATTGTGATGGATATTTATGAAGGAAGACCCCTTTAGAAAATGGGCTAACAATGCACCTCATTAATAATCACTGCAATGTCCAGGAAACAGCAAACAGAATAAATGACTGTGGGTTCCTGGGCTGAAATCTACTAATTCTTCAGAGGTAAAACGCTGTCTGAAAGAAAGTGAACACTAGAGAAGAGTTCTAGCAAGAAGAAAGAGAGCAAGAAAGAAGAGTAGATGGGAAGAAAGAGCAAATGAGGGAGCAAGTGAAAAAATGGAAGAACTTTTCCAGCTGTTCCTTTTAAATGTTTCCCAGGCCATAAATCTTTTTTGAAAAAGGCAGGGGTTTTGTTTTTGTTTTTTTGTTCTTTGTTTTGTTTGTGTGAGAGGTAACATCAGTCTAATCTAATAATTAGGCACTGAACTCATTCTTAGACTATTTAAGTATTTTATCTCATAACTATTTAACACAGAAATAGTCTTTAGAGCTTTAAACACTAATCTTGATTCCCTGCTCTAGTCCAATGAAACCTATTTCCTCAGGAGTTAGACACCTTGTGTCACTCTCCCTCTGAGTCTAGTTTTAAGCCTCCTTGTATTTTACTTGCGTTGTGTGGGAAAGCTAAATGCTGAATGACTAGTCCCAAGGATCTGAAGTGAGCTTTTTCCATACTAAGTAATGCACTGCTCAGATCTCTATTTATATCTGAGCCCCAAGTAAAATGGGAGAGTAAAATTTATATCTGAGCCCCAAGCTCATCACAACAGCAAAGAAAATCTCTAGCTGTTTGGCATTTGTAACTCATACAACCTGATGCTTTACATCTGACTGGCAAACATTGGCCAGAGTTTGTAGACCACAAAGACTGCACTGAAAACGGCTACCCTACTGTAGTTAGGAAAATACAAAGCACTGCAGTAGTCTCTGAGCAGCTACTGAATGAATAGTCAGTCTGGCTAATATAATCCCCAGAATCGGATGTCTTCTTAAAATCCATTACCATAGTATTCCCCTTAGAACAGCAGTTAGTTTCATCAATTCACAGCTTTATGACCTAGCCAATTAATATGAGTGATATCCTGACTTCCACTCATAAAAACAATCTCTCTCTAATTCTAGTGTAATTTGGAGGTATAATACTCAAGAACTAACTTTCTGAACAGTGAGGATGATACTCTGTAAGAGCTCATATACTATTAAACAAAATCTGGATAACCAAGGCCATTGGTTTTTGAAGACATATACTGAATAGCACACACCAAAGATATATAAGAAACACTTAAAGTACATATAAGAATCAGCATCGGGTAAAATATTGGATGAATTATTGTCCTCAAATTTGCAAAGAAAGCAATACTGACACCTTCAGTTTCTTCAGATCTTGCTGTAATTTTTTATCCACAGTCTGTCACATATAACCAAATTTGTTCTAAAGGCAAAATATGTTCACTTTCAGTGAGAATCACATGTATTTACTCCAGAACTGAATACAGCATTGAATGAACCAATTTAACAAAGGTGTAAAATGGTAGTTATTTCAAATAAGGCCATAGGTATGATGGTCACAGGTCTTTTAGAATATATATTATTATATTGTAATTGTTTTTCATAGTATCCAATTATGTTGTGAGGAATCTCATAGTGGGGCAAAGATCAAAGTTATTAGAACATCAGCACCAATCAGCATCACTGTTTCTTTCTGTTCATTTGACCTTTAAAGTAAGCAAGATTGCTTGCGAAAAAAAAGTTGAAATACTCATGTCATTAGGCAGATTCTGTGTTTTTAGTTTTGCTGAATTTCCTTGAACAATTTAACACAAGATTGGAGTTTATTTAGTATAAGTAAGGACAATCATTGACAGAAATATTTTTCAGTTTAGTTTTACTTTATGTTTTTTGTTTCCATTCAATTAAAAGTCAGTGTACTTCCTTGAGATGACAGGTCTGGCTTTTTTGTTATTCATGTTGGGTTTTTGTTTGTTTGTTTGTTTGTTTGTGGTGTTTTGTGATTTTTTTTTATTTGGGAGATACTAGCAACATTAACATTAAGATAACTCACAAGAAAGAGAGAAATATGATGAAGAAGAAATGAGCATTAGCTTCTTTAAAAATATTAAAAATATGATATGTGTGCCATTGTGCCATGGACAGTAATATTAAGAAAAAAAAAAAGTCACATAGTCACATATTTTTCTCAAGTAGATTATATTACACTTGGCTCATGTACATATACGCATCTACATATATTTATGTATGCATGTATGACAGCTTCACCAAAAACTGTGTGATATCCTGTGTCCCTAGACAAAATTTGGAATATCTTTATCCTGTCACCTTTAGAAACACTTTTAACACTGATTCGTGCCTGTCATTCTTTAATGGAGTTTCTGCCTCCCAGTCAGCCTCCCAGCTGGTGACAGGCAGGATTCAGGGATATCACATTCCTAGCTTTGGTACCTCACTTAAACACCTGAAGTTTGAGAAGGTGATTAATACCCTTAGCTCTTTGTGTGATTTCATACAATACCAGACAGTTGCATTAATCCTATCATGAAGCAAACGATCTATTTGGATAAGTATTGCAGCCTAGATAGGTAGCTATTACACTCCAGAGAGGTATTAAACTCTTGGTCATAAGGTCAGCTACTGAGATTGTAAAAGAAACATATTTTAATGACTGCTTACACCAGACTCAGGCTCAGACTAGGAAGTCTCCGCATCCTATGTGTAGGGATCCAGCTGTCTTCAAAATCGATCCTTCACTTATAGACATTTTTTGAGGCGAATCCTGGACAATGTAACCCAAAGCCTTCTGATATTCAATTACTATGGGTTATATGTTCTGTAAAGCAGTATTCCCATCTGTGTTATGACTACAGGAGCAATTTTTTCATTATGATTACACAACAGGTATGTTTGGAAAGGCAGCTGGGATATACTTACAGTAATGACATGATTTCAAGTTCAGCCTTTAGCTATCTGTGGGTGATAATTTTAGATGATGGAAATCTACTTCGGTTAAAACTCACAATTAAGGAACTGGTTTGGTTTGTGTAGATTTGATAATTTTTTTTTAAAGAAAGACATCTGAAAAGAGACCTGGCTTGAAAAAAAATCCCAAGCTTACAATTAAAGTAAATGAAATTTTGGAACACAGCTTAAACTATTTGTCATTCTTTTAACAACTTTCCCAGTGAATTCTGTCACTTTTTTACTTTATTTTGGGGTTTATTATTCTATCTTATCCTAGGGAACTACTCTGATATACAATTACTCATTCTCAATTCTGTAGGATTATTTTCATTGCAGAATTAAGGAATTAGGATATTAGAAATAAGTCTTCAGCATGTTTCAGCTTTCATAACTATATGGAGTAGATTCACCTGAGCTTATGTAGAATAAATAGGTAGCTGAAGGATCAACCTGTCTGAAAATATCTGTAGGTATTAGAGATTAACATGTAGGAGAGTAAAAACTATTCCAAAAATGAGGTTGTGCAACTATGAGCTTCATCATAGCAAAAAACATATAATAAATATTCTGCAGAAAAAAAAAGAGCTATGGAGGTATCAGAAAATGAGCTCACGTGTGGTACATTTTCTATTGACGCCTTTCTGTACTAACTTCCAACTTCCACTTGTTTCAGAGAATAGCACACTCAGAGGAGCTATCCAAACACCTTTGTAATTTTGCCAGCACAGAGATCCATAACTTCCAAAACAGAGATAGTGGATAAAAGAATATGAAATCTTCAGCCAGTTTTTTTTTCTTTTGTGTGTTAGTTTTGGAAAATGGAAAACTCTGAGCAAGTAAGGTTTTCAAGGGCTGAATAGTTCTCATATTCAATCATGCCACTTTGCAGTTTGTCACACAGCTGTGTATTTACATGCACACACAAATATGTTGTCTTATTCTTTTGTTCTGCAATACATATCTAATGTGCACTTACAGCAGAGAACTCAGTACTTGCACACAAAACACGTGAATTGAAAGACTGATTTTCCTTCCTTCTCAGTGAGATTTTTCACACAGGAATGAATAGAGTGTTTAGAGAGGTTACATAAACACATCCTTCCAGATATATAACTTTAAAAATTAGCACTTTAGGCCAATTAATTTTTTTCTGATACTCACAGAAAGCTACCTACATCTTCTTGGTTGCTTCTGCCCTGCCAGTTAATTTCATTTTCAGAGCTGTCTCATATGGCCCATGTGGGAATCACCAGAGACATCACAGCAGCTTCCCAATCTCTTGGGAATCTGATTGCTTCTTTTTCTTATGCTAGTTCACTTTGTCCTCCAAGTAAGAATTCAAATGTCAATCATTTTTTGTTCAATTTCATGGGGTAGAATCACAAAAATGGCAACCAATCCAATTGCAAATTACTTGATGAATCTTCTTTGAAGAGTTGCCAATAATGCTAATCATCAAATGGTTGAATTCAGCTCTGTAGAAATGCATTTGTGAAGAACAGCAATCTCTGTGACTTTGACAAAGGAACTGCTGACTTGCTTCACTGTTTGTCTTTTGATGTGAAAGAGCAAATCGATTTATAGAGCTTTTGCTTGCAGATGTAGGATATGATTAGTATGCAGAAAGACCTTTCTACAGTGTCATTTGTTTATTTAGCTGTCTCTGCACTCAGGCCTGATTGTGTATACTTAATTAATGTATACAAAGCTAAAAGAAATAAAATCCTGGAACCATGATCATAGAATAGTGTACTACATGTCATTCATCACCATGAAAATACTATTTATATTTTATTTGATACAAGGAAGGGAAATGCATACATTTAAAAAACTGTTTCAAAAAACTCCTTATGTTTGCCAAAAGCAGTCAGTTATAGTTACACCAAAACAGTGTCAATGAAAGCTGTTCAATTTAAGTAGGAGGTTTTTTTTTTTTTCCAGTGTTTAAATTTTCATTCCAAACAGTTGTTGAGTCTTTATAAAAAGTAACTCTGACGCCTTCCTGAGGTCAAAGTACTCTGTAAAACATCCTGCGAGACCTGAATCATCCTGTTCTTCAAGGCCTTCTGATTCTTTTGCTTGGAAATTTTAGCTGAGAAAGAGTTTAAAGAGGAAAGCGCAGACACTAGAGACCTTCATGTCAATAATGAATGATCAATAGAAGTCACACACTAGAAAATTGACATTCAGTCAGCAATTCTGTGTTATTCATGCGCATTTTACACTGTCTATTCAGGTTTGTTGTAGGCAAAGTAGACACAGAGAGGCAGAAAAAGGTAGAAATCATCAGAATATCAAATAATGGAATCCAGAGTGACATCTAGTGACATGCTGTATTAGAAGCATGAACATTTAATTACTGAAATAAATGTTTTATGTAGTAATAGTAATTACAGCTTTCCAGAAAAGTTACTTTAAAAAATGTTAGAGAAGTTTCTTACAAAATGTATTCTATAAGTATGTAAAACCATCCACGATTGGACTTACTAAAATGTTTGCTTCTGTTATAAACAGCAATTCAAGCAGGAACAAATTTCCTACAGAAACATTGTACAAGTTTTGTAAGACTGGTGCTATAATTAGTTTGTCAGTACAGATTCACCTTATAAATAACTTCCTGAACTCATTTGCAAGACCTTAAACTCATACATTCTTCAGCCATAAGCACTGGCTCAAGACCATGAGCTCTTCAGGCCCTTGTACCAAATTTTTCAAGATGGCAGAGTGACGTCTTCATGAAGAAACTCCATTCAGCCTTCTGTTCTAAATTTTTCCATTGGGTTAACTGCAGGATTCTGGTCACTGAAAGTGGTGTAAAAAAGGGAATCCAGAATACCGTGTTCTCAATGCAGTCTTCATCAAATACTAACACAAACAATAATGTCCTTAATTTCTATGGTATAAACAATTAATGTTATTAAAAAGAGTGAGACTGATTTACAAATAGTATGGAATAACTAAATACTCCAGTATTTAGTTATTTAGTTATTCATTATTATTGGAAGGAACTGCATAGAATTCTCCAAATATTTAAGTATTTTCCAAATACCTTTTCAATAATATAAAAATACTTTGAAAAGTCACTTGCAAATTATGGTATTGATACTATGCTTCACTAAATATGAAAGTCAAGAAATCACTGTGAGTGACTAAAATAATTTTGTGGGTTGTAGGGCTAATGGATTGATGTAGAAGTTACTCTAATGAAATTTGCTACTTTATATCATATATTTTTCAACTTTAATTTGTAAGAAATGTTTATAATTTTCATCTTTTCACTAAAATCACTGCAGGTGAGAGAAAAGATATCACTTATTAGACTGATTAAGCTTCCATGTCAGTAACTTTAAATCAACAGATCAATTAATGGGAGAGGAAAACAAACAAACAAACAAACAAACAAACAAACTTAAAATATTTATAGAAAATAAGTCTGCATTCATTTTGTGGTTATCTTCTTTCAAGATAAAGAACTAAGGTAAATTGTTTTACAAGTACACTGTAGTTATAACCTAGCAGTCATATAATCAAGAAATCTTAGATTTTAAGATGGGTTTGTCATAAAAGCACCACCTTCACTATAGGCACTATATTTCTTTAGATGTTTTTTTATGGGTTTCCTCCTTCTTCTTGCCCTGCTTACCTGGACTTTTAAAACTTAGTTTCCTTCTAGAGGCAACCAGATCTTGCCTCAGATGTCCATCACAATTGCTCTTATTCGTTTGCAAATATTGAAGATGCAAATACAACTCTAGCTTGCATTTTTCTGTAAATGCTAAACTTCAGAAATAGAAAATCTCAGACACTAATTTCAAAGAAGATAATACTAAATGATAGCTCTAATTTCACTGTACAGAGAACCAGTGTCTCCTTTTTTTCTTTGTAATTTTTAAAAGTTAAGGTTTACTTAGAGGATCACAGTCTTCAGAAGTCTTCTCACTTCCTTGTACTCTTCTAGAGTAGCACAGAATGTAGCATACTGGCTGGGTAAGCTGAATTCATCTGTTTTATTCCATTAACAAAGCAGAAAGCTGATTATGTGTACAATGAATTTTTACTTTTTGTTTTCATTCCATAAATTCCCTCCAATCTGTGCATATAACTAGTAACTCTTTTTCTCCCATGCCTTGAAGATCCTTGTGCCCAGATTCTGCACATCAGTTTCTCTTTATTTCTTCTTGCTTACTTTTCTTTTGTTTCTCCCCTCCTCCCATTCCAAATCCCTTCCAAATCCCTCTTTCATACCCTTACTACTGATGACAGTATATCTTTGCCATCAGCAGTAAATAAACCAATCAACCAACCAGCAAACCAGACAAGCATGTAGCAGAAGCTTAAGTAATAGCCCTTGAAAGAGGAGAAGTCTTTTAACAATCTCTAGTTGCTTTCAGTGCAATGAGATCAGATTATAATTATTTCCTTTTTCAAAATGACTACTCTTTAACTCGTTTTCCCAACAAGCTTAGGAAAAAGTTGTGTCCCTTCACAATCAAGAAAGTGAAAAGAACACAGTTCTATCAAGAAACAAGTCAAATGATAACGTAATTTTTTGGGGGGTTGTGGGTTTGATTTATTTTTCCAGGAATCAATTTATTAATGTATAAAAAAACTGTAGAAAACATGGGTTTTATTCAAAACATATCCTGTGGTTATAGTAAAACCAGTTTGATTTTATCTACACAAACTGCCACTCTAGTCTTAGTGCGCAGCAACTTAGCTGTAACCTTAACATATAAAATATTTCACTTCCAGACTGATATGGGAAAGCTGCCAAACACATGGGAACACAGCAGCAGGACCTAACTACTTGCCATTTGAAAGCCCTGATTTGTTGTTACAATCAGGTGTTACACTTCACTTGCACCCTTTTTCCTTTTCCTTCTTATTTTTTTCCTTCCCTACCCTGCTGAGAATCTCTTCCATCCTCTTTGTTCCTTTACCATTTCCATCCTCACCACCGCATTTCATTACTCATGGGAGGTTCTTTGAGTTTTGTCTCACTGAGCTGGTCTCTTCCTCTTGCTCCGGTCAGCTCATATAAAACAAAGTATTTCCAACACGAAGCAAAATTGACAAGTGCAACAAGAAACCTGAGCTCTGGGATCCATGTGATAGCAGTCACAGTGACAACTGGATTGTCCCGTGAAATCTGAGACCCTCAGAAGGTGCTTTAATTAAATAGAGTTAATTCAAATATGTCATGCCTTGCACTTTCTCTGAAGCTGCTGGTGCATTATTTTCCTAAGAATGATGATCTAATTAAATAGATTTTGGCACAGACTCACAAAACCTGCATTTATTTCACTCACTCAGGAAAGACCTTTATAATTCTTTCATAACTGCAGAAGAAAACCTATTTCTCAATACCTCTTCAATGCATAAAGAACATTAAACAGGAAATACCAGCTCAATGTACCTTTATTATTTTTTAGATGTTGAAAAGGTGTAGACCAAGACAAGGATTTATTAATAAGATCTAGGTGCCTAGTGGCCCCAGGCTTCTTTGGAAAACTCAAGACAGAAGAGGGATGTTCTCAGCATGTTTGCACAACAAACTGATGGAATCACTTCTTATAATCATAATCTCCAGATTAATGATGGCATAAGAGTCTCTAGATTTTCCTGGACTGGTTTCCTAGTTCTCATTTTGATATCATTATTATTAATGATATCTTAATTTTCCTTGTTCTCATCAACTTTCATAATCTGTCTCTGATCTTGAGAGTTTTGATGTCTTGATTCATTCTTCACCCACAATATTTTAAAACTTTCAGGAAAAGCTTGGTTAACTAATTCTATGAAAGAAAGGGGAACCACAAGCTCTT
>NW_008599478.1:102870-133467 GCF_000691845.1 Merops nubicus
CCTGACCACAATTTTAACCAAAGTAGGTGTTGCTGTGTATTGTGGGATGCACCATTTTTTCAAGAGTATTTGTCTGTGTGTAAGCTTATTAACTCTTTCCAGGGGATGCCTACAAAATTGATCTCTTACATGACTGATGTGAAAAAGCGGCATTTCTGAGACTACTGAAAATCATTGGGAAACAAAAAAATGTGGGAAACAAAACAAAACAAAACAAAACATCCCAAGACTTACTGATTTGCAATAGTGGAAGACTGTTCTAAGCATTGTAGTATAGAAAGAAACTTATTCTAACTTTCCCCTTTGATTCACCTTCTTTGGTTCCTCCTTATTCTTTAACAAAGGGGCAGGGGTACACTTTAGGTAAACTAGTGCCTACCCTGGTGGTTAGAACATTACATTGAAGAATTAATGATGATCAGTGACAAACGATTGAAGCACTCAGACTGAGAAACAACCACTATGTTTCAGTTTCTAGGAGGAATGACTGATTTTACCCCATCTTAAAAACAAACAAACAAACAAACAAACAAAAGAAAAAAAAACCTAAATATTAAAGAATAAAAAAAAAATTATGAAAGAAGAACTAAAAGATAAAAAAACCCAAACAAACAGACAAACAAAAAATAAAGCAAGCTGGGAACATTTCTATCACTCATAGTATTCATAACTACAAGTGGATGGAGGTGTTCTGAGAAATTACACATTCCAAAGAGTGGTGAGAGTCTGAACATGCCTATGGGTTTCTATACAAGGTCCTTGCTAAGAGTTTCCTAGGGCTTATAGGGAGCCCAAACAAATAGGCATCGAACACTTGCAAAAGGTTAGAGCAGTGTACCTACTGGAATCATACAGCATGATGTAAGATTCCTGAGGCTCTCCTTCATTTAAATGATCCTTTATCTTTCTACTTTCAAACAATCTAGTCTTTCAGAAGCAGTGAGTCTCCATAGAAGACTCAAAATGAGCTGTGATTACTAAACAATCTACAGAACATGGTCAAATATTTCTTTCTCAACAAAGGTTAAGAAGCCCATTTTGAAACATTGTCCAAATTATCAAACACTGGATACATACAGACTGTATAACTGCAAATATCTTCATTTGGAAGGAAAAAAACAAACAAAAAGGCAAACATGTAAACATGAACCTCAGGGGAGCAATACAGATGCTTAAAACAGGTTTCTAGTGCCAGCTATGTGTAAATTAGAGAGAGGAAACAGTGGTGGACACTTGACTATTCTGGTGGAAAAGATACGATCATGTAGATCACAAAGCACTTATACTGTGGCTCTTCCAGACCTGCAAAGGTAGAAGGTGATCTATAACCAGAGACATGCAGGACATCTCTCCATTACCTTGTTTTTTGAGCTGATAATTTGGAAAATCAAATTAGAAATCTTATGTCTAATCTTGTTATTAATACTTCATAATACTAGACTTTAACTTCAACCAAAGTACTTTAATATACTGAAATGCAATTAAAAATCTTGTAAATACAACTATATCATAAAGCACACCAAAACAAAATGAATGCTGCACTTTATGTCAATAAATCTCCTGTTGCAAAAGCACTGCCTGTGATTATAAGGCTGAACTCATCTGCTGTTTCTAGTGCCCTGTGAGCACCCTCAGAATGATGCTTTG
Organism: Merops nubicus; assembly: GCF_000691845.1. Lineage (NCBI taxonomy): Eukaryota > Metazoa > Chordata > Aves > Coraciiformes > Meropidae > Merops > Merops nubicus. The sequence goes on from NW_008599478.1 coordinate 104,518, forward strand.
GAAGGTGCCTTTCAGAGTCATAATAACCATATTGCAGGAACAAAATCTGGCAGCACTTACAGTCCCTTGAGGAGATGCTTTTCTACTCTCCCTGACACAAATATAAAAGAACAGTTCCCCAGATAGAGCATCCCTGGGAAACCTTCAGTTCAGATGGTCTTTCACACAATGAAAGGGAGATTTCTGGTGTTTGAATAAAAGAGGAAAGAAATTAGAAAGAAGCTGGATTTGATAAGAAGAAAAGCTACACTGTTTCTAATTCTACTTCTTCTATCAAGGTCACACACCTCCAGCAGTCTGCATGAAAGAGTTTTGCTGATTCATTTTTCTCCCACAGACACTTGTATCTTGGAAATCATCATCCCACCAACATGGTGGACTTAGCATTCTCACCCTCGACTAAAGAGGAATTGATATCTGATGTCTATACTCATCCACATTTTTTAAAAAGCAAGACCAAGGAGAAATATAGCAATTATGGTTAATAATTAGAATAAAATTCTAGAATATATTTCAAGAAAAGAAAAATTTCAGCTTTTCTCAATGGAACATTTATGCCAACTGGGTAAATGCCTCCTTGAAACTACCAGACTTCTGACATCTGTATGGAGAGACTGAATGAAAAAAGGAGTTATTGACCTTCTTGCATGTCAGTGAGAAGAACAGTTTTTAAAGCCATAACTATTGCTCTTGCTAATGGTCCATTTCAGTACGATTGTTTCATTGTACAGATGAACAAATATAATGATGTAATACAGTATTTAAGGGCAAGACAAACCACGTGGTTTCTAAAACCACAGCTTTTTTTATGGGGAAAGAATGACTGAATAGGTGACTCTTATGGGACAATTTCAAAGGAACAGACAGAGAAAACATTTAAATCAATTCAAACCACATGGCTAAAAAAACCAAATAAATAAAATTCTTCTGTCCTATAAAAGCCATTCCAGGTTTGAGATTTTAAGAGGAGGTCATGTTAAAATATATCTGAAAATATCTCAACCATTTCCACAGACTCCACAGGATATTCTAGGCCCCAAATGAGAGACAAATGAGAGATGACTTAAGAAAAAGCAGTGTGTAGTGTAATGGTGCCCTCACTCCTTAGCCTTTATTATCATTAATTTCTTCTTCTAAATGTATATAATTACATTTTAAGATGTTCCTTAGAAGAAGCTTAGTGTAATTGCGATGATCCTGCTTAATACTGTCTTGAGAAGCAAAACAGCAGATCCTGATAAAATATTCCTTCTTAAAGTGTAAGTCAAAGGCTATTCACATGGAAGACTGAAAAATAATCAGATCTTGCATTCCATCCTTTCAACAATACAACTGCACTTTCAAATATGCTTTGTTGTTTTCTTTTAATTCATGAAAATTAATCTTATAGATGTAGATGCCAGATTTGCATTAATTAAAACTCCACTGTAGAAGCCAGGCTTAATTGCAATCAAATTTGCTTAATTATGCATGGCGAGAGATTCCCAATTGAGAAAGGTTTTAGTAAGGATTTTTGTTTTTTATACTGACAAAATAAATTGAAATTGTCATTTTTTGTGTTTTATGTAACACTTGTAAATAATTTGTGGAGCACCTTAAGTCTTCTATGTAAAGCAATGTTATTGCTTAAGTAATTATAACAATCTGCATTTTTCATTGTTAATTGTGGGTGTCAGCCTCATTAATTTTAATTTACAGCCTGTAATGAAATTAAGAAAATTTTGTGCTGATCTGCTGAAACTTGTCTTATAGAAAGTTACTTAATAAAACTGAAGTTCAGAAAAGTAAGGAATTTATTTGTGCATTGTCAAGGCAAGTAACAAATGTTCATTTTTCTCAAAAGTCTTCCTTCTAATTTTAAATCAATATCTAGTAAAGCAATTTGTGCCAGAAAGTTAGAGAAAGTTCAAACTGCAAATTTTTCACTTCAAGGAGTAATTACATAGAATGTAGACATAATATGTAGTTTTATTGCCAACAGAAAATATGTCACTGCACTCAAAAAATTTGTTGTAACTATTCTATTGTTCATACTTTTATTCTCTCTGTATGCTGCTTGATTAGCCAGATGATTTAACTCACTGTACTGAACATTTAAAAAGACAAACATTAATAACTTTGAAAATCATAAAATAGCACATCATGAACTGTATTTAAAATGTATAAACACAATTGTGCAAATGGAAGTAAGCAGCTGAATATTTCCATGAATCCACAAGAAAAAAAAAAAAAGAAAACCACAACAAATAAACCACACTACCAAACCAAAACAAAAGTTAGCTTTATGATCTGAAAGTGCAATGTCCTATAAACTGCTGCTGTCAGAGGAGGATGTGATATGCTGCAATTGTGATCTTTCCATTGCATGTGGACATAAGCATGACTACTACTGTTGGCCCTATTTTGGCAAGACCATTACACAAACTCTGCTCTGAGCACGAGATGTCTAGCCAAAGTCAACAGGACTGAAAATCATGCAGGAAAGCCTACATTTCTTCTTGCATTAAGATGTATTACATTTTTTTAAAGACTGAAAATGTTACTTTCAGGTTCATTTGTTGCTGCTCTTGATTACAGTTATCCTTAGCTCAGTTAGGTCTTCATCCCTGTGTTGAGCAGAGAATTGTAGAAGACTAAAGGTTTAAAGTGTCCAGAAAAAGGTTAGAAACTTTATCCTTGCTCATGGAGGGCAATCAAAGTTCATCAAATCTTGTTGCAACTTGTTTTCAGGGGAAAGGTCCACACTGAAAGATATATAAAAAAGAATTCTAGGTCTACAAACCCCATTAGTTTCCTGTAATCAGGAATTACTTTACAAAGCAAGTTCCACTTTCCTATTTAAACACTACTCTGTCTCATAAGGATAGTGTTAAAGAGAATAAAACGTCCTCATCATTAATTTCAAAGTGATAAAAATGAAAATATTTTTGCAGCAAATATCATAGTTTAGTTAATGACTATGAGATTATAGTGTAACATTCCTAACAATTTTTTTCTCCAAATAATCTTACACATTGTCCACCTCTATTAAGTGGGTTTGGATATTGGAATTGTTACAATTTTTTCAAGTTAACATTTTGAAGACATGAAAATGTATTAGAAATGTAATGAAGGGGGTCACTCAAATTATGGTATATTTACATAGTATAAAATTCAGGATAACTGAAAAAGTCTGTAGAGGACTCAAACAGAAAGAAAATGTCAATGTGCTAAGTTTCCAGTCAACTTTGTCTGGAAGATACAGGAAAAAATCTAACAAAATCCGAAGTCAATTCTAGAAATGTAAATCCTACAAACTTGCATGCTTTATTTCTGTATTGTTTTACCTTTTTTGATTCTATTTGAAAGATAAATTTTAAACTTATTGCACGTTTGTTTTTTAAAAATTCAAATACACTATTGAAAAAAAATCATTCTTTTCTGTCCAACACCTAAAATTCTGTGGCGTCCTTAATTTTCTTCCAAAATGCACTCACCTATTTCACTCAGTATAAAAGCATCTCACAGGACTAACTCCTTCTTTTTTCTTCATTGCCAAAATGTTTTTCTGCACAATTCTGAAACTTCCATAAGCTGTAATGTTCTTAAAATTAAGCATAATAACACAGCCAAAACCCTCTGCTCACATTTTCTATGGCCCCTTTATTTAAAGTTTCTTTTTAATATACTCACTCTTCTGCTTTTCAGACCTCAGCCCTTCAAACTCTATCCTTCCCTTCCTCTGTTCTGCTGAGTTTGCAACATTGCCCCAGCCATGCAAGAAAATGGAAAGATATGGCTTAATTAGGCTGCAACTTTATTAATTTTTATTATCTGGGGACTATCCAGCAGCAATTTCTACAATTCAGGTCATAAATTTTTCATTAATTATTTTTACTTGTAGAAGGGCTGCCATTAGCTTTCATTCCCTCTGGTAGCAGATGCTTGGCCCTCAGTGGATGATCCACTACCATCTTTAAACAATGCTTAGGAAAGACAGGTTCTCTTTTTGTCATACTAGACTTTGAAAGACCTGCTTCCAGTACTCACCTCCTTTTGAGGAGGCTTTTGGGTTTGTCCATTTCTAATGTTGGTTTGTCAAGTAAGCAGATTCTCTATGGTAGTTCAGGCATATGAGATGGAATTTGCTGTCTTGGAGACAAGAGGACTAGGACAGACAGTTATATCCCCTCCACAGAGGTCAGTTAGTTGACCTGAACTCCACTGACGTGCCAAGCTATCCACAGAGCTTTCTTGCACCTGGATGACTGACTCTCAAAGCCTATGAAAGAAGACAATGCTTTAAAGAATTAGAACTCATTTTCCTAGGTAGGCTACTAAACGAAACAGCGATCCAATTTTTGCATCCCACCTCATAACTTCCACTTTGCTCATCTTAATATACTCAGACATCTTCCCTTTTTTTGTTTTTACTGGAATCTATCCATTGTAGATGTGTGTCTTGCTTTTTTAGTTGGCATTGAAAGGCATTTCTTGTTATGTTCATGCACACACTTGCATAATGCTTTGGATGAAAAGATATTATATGATGCCATAAACTTTAATGCAAAAATTGTGGAGGAACCGAAGTGACAAGTTGTGAGGAGAGCCTGCTATTTTTCTACTGTACAAAGATGTTTCTCAAATATACGACATATATAATAAATACATAAAAAATATAAACCTGATAATATTATAATGCATATAATATTAACTATAATATCATATAAAGTATATAAAATATAAACATAGTTTTTTAAATACCTGCCTTTAGGAATTTGCAATCGGAACATTCAGAAACTAGAAGGGGAGGGGAAGAAATAATAAAACCATTACTAGGAATGTGTGAGAAGAATCTCCAAGCTTGTGTTCTACTCTCTGCTGTTACTTTTCCCATAAATAGCTTGCTACTCTAACTGAACATGAAAATGGAAAGCATAATCTTGTAAAACAGATGCATCCCAAAACATACTAGATGACCTAGCATATGCTTGATCCATCATGAAACTGTTTTCAGTGTGCTTTTGAATATGAGCTAAAGATGTGTAGCAGACACTTCCTAGGATTTGTCAGAGATCAAAGGTGATGTCCAAAGCAGATTCCCAGTTTTTGTGTTTGAACTGACTGTTAGCGGTTATAATGGTTGATTTTTTTTCAGTGTGCAATAAAACTAAGAATGTAATTAATCTGATGTGTTATAAAAATGTACAGAATTAAAACCAAGCCATAATAATCTAGGCTTCTAATATCCACCACCTAAGCAGATTTTCCCTCTTAAATGGATACCAACTGGTACTTATGCACCTCAGAGGTCTACTGAATTTTGACATTGCTTCTGAGGGATGCATACAGACCAATACCAATAGGATGAAAAACACCCTTAGGAAGTCAGTTCCAATCTACATGCAGCATGAAAGGTATTTTTGCAATTCTACTAAGGATTTTTTATGTTGTTTCCTGGTAATAAATGTTACTTTTTTTGAGAGCAAGAATAACAGTGAAATAAAAAAAAAAAAAAAAGCTGGGTTCTTTAGAAGGCTGAAAACTGTTACAGGTTCTAGGGATACATGATGACACATGTCAGTAGTAGTATTCATAACAAATTACAAAGAGGTATTTTTGAAACCCCGAGCATAAGGTTCTCCTTACATTTTGAGAGGTGTCAATATGAGAAAAAAACCCTAAACATTCTTTGCTAATAATCGTCACAGTTTTATAGGGCCTATATGAATCAGCATATCAGAGTACAAATTTGTCCTGGATATGTAAATAAAGGGGTCAACAACTTCCTTAACATTTCACCTGGGATTTAAACATATTTTACTTGTATTATTCTTTCTATTCTCCAAGCAGGAGGACATTAAAAGTGAATGAATAAAAGAGAAAAAGAGAATGAAAAAGAAAGAGGAAAATAAAAGAGGAAAAAAAATTAAAAACAAAGGAAAGATAAAGAGAAGAAGAAAAGCCATCTTATTTGGAAAGGTGTGACTTTGGCTTTCTTATTTAATTATCACGGGATATACAGGATAAAGAGATCTATTTAAAAACTGTAACTTAATGACAAGTTGATGTGTAATACTTTGCCTGAAGACCCAGACAACATCGTTAAGAAAGAGACAAGTAAATTGTAGGTAAGAAATAAAAATAAATATTTCCACACCTCTGACATAACTGTAAAAGTTAAAAATCTACTGATAAATTGGAGACAAATGACTATTGTTCTGGCAAAATAAGTAATCTTAATCTATTTTTGGATAACAATATTACTAGCTCTTGCAATTTTATTATTAGCCTCGTGATATTTTATGTTTTTCTTAAAGACCTAGCTTCTAGATTTATGCTAATTAGGAGGCTATTAACTTTCATAAAAAATATCATGGTTCCAGTCCTGATATCTAAGCAGAAAAAAAAAATTAGAGCATTTCCTTAAAGTGTGAAAGACAGAAGTCAAAAAAGAAGAACTCCAAACAGGTTATTAAAAAAACTCAACCCAAGCTTGTGAATTCTGGAAGTCTTACTCATGATTTCTGAATATATGGCAACCCTATATTAGCTATAATTAAGTTAGAGATTTATTAGGTAACAAAAACAGCAAAGCTGATAAGAAGTTTCTGCACTGAAAAAGAACATGCTGAAAATCAGGCAAGACAAGGAGAAATTCCAAAAGATTTCAGTTTGCAATGGAAATTTTTCATTTTTTATTGCTTTCAACAAATGATTCTGCATCATTTTCCATCTGAAAAAAATCTGACTGATTTTAAATCCAGTTTTCAGAACCTGACTTATTCCACTGATAACAAATGCAACCTACTATCCTGATTTTCACTTCTTAGGGATTCCATGGCTATTGTTAAATCCCTGCCAATCACCATGCTAATCTTCTCAGTCTTCAGTGATTTGGCATTGTTCAGGTGGCGTAAGACCATACTGCTATCTAGCTGACTTGGGTAGACAGCTCTAGTTAATTTTTCTGTTAGTTCCACAGTTTTTAAGAACACTGTGAATCTTAGGATTCACATTCAGCCAGCAGCCAAATCACAACCTTTTTCTCAAACACTCTCTGATAAGAGATAACCTTGAAAGGCTTGACAAATGGGCCAATGCAAAATGCATGAAGTTCAACAAGTCAAGAAGCAAGGTCCTGAACCTGGGTCAGGCCAATCCCAGGCACAATTACAAGCTGGGTACAGAGCTGGTTGAGAGTAGCCCTAAAGAGAAGGACTTGGGGGTGCTGATTGACGAGAAGCTCAACATGATCCGGCAGTGCACTTATGCAGCCTGGAAGGGCAACCACATCCTGGCATGCAGCAAGAGGGGTTTGGCCAGAAGATCAAAAGAGGTGATTCTCCCCCTTCACTCTGCTCTTGTGAGCCCCAACCTCAAATACTGCAGCCAGTTCTGGTGTCCCCACCATGAAAGGGATATAGATCTGTTGGAACAAGTCCAGAGGAGGGCCATAAAGTTGATCCAGGGGCTGGAGCATCTCTGTTGTGAGGATAGGCTGAGGGCACTGGAATTGTTCAGCCAGGAGAAAAGAAGACTCCGGAGACTCTGGGGGGACCTTATAGCTGCCTTCCAATACCTGAAGGGAACCTGCACAAAGGCTGGAAGGGACTTTTCACAAGAGTGTGTAGCAACAGGACAAGAGGAAATGGTTTTAAACTGTAGAAGAGTGGTTCAGACTAGATCTTAGGAAGTTCTTCAGTACAAGGGTGGTGAGACTCTGGAATAGATTGCCCAGAGAGGCTGTGGAATCCCCCTCCCTGGAGGTGTTTAAAGCAAGGTTGGATGAGCAAACTAGTCTAGTTGAGAGGCATCTAGTTGAGGTTGGATTAGATGATTTCTATGGTCCCTTCCAATCTAAGCCATTCTACGATTTTATGGTAATCTCTGAAGTAAATTGTCATATGAACCAAATTTGCTTCGTGCAACACAGAGCATCCTAGCAGGGAAGTGGACACATGAGTGGTTATTCAAATGTTGTGCAAGCTATGAAGTAGTCCATCCACATTGCTCTGACAAAGCAATGCAAGCCCTGGAAGCAGACTGTATTATGTCTAATAATAAATTAAATAGGGAATATGATCTCAATAGTGTATGCAACTCCACCATTTCCAATAAATAGCAACAATGACTAGGCACTTTTTAACCCTGAAAAAAATCAAAGAGATTTGTAGATTCCTATTTGTCAAATAGATTTTTTTTTTTCTGTTGCTACTTCTTTTGCAATTTTTTTGAGGAAAAAACAATCTGTCTCAGTTAAGTTTTGCCTTTTATGCTGACCATATACTACTGTACTACCATTTGAGTGTCCAAATCATAATAAGCAGGGTAGTACTCCATGGCCTGGATTCACTGGGCACATCCACTTTTGCTGTAATGACACCATAGTTTTTCCTTAACACTTGACTTGTTGGATGCGATGGGCACGGTTTAAGTCCTTCAGATCTACTTGTCTTCCAGTGCCTGAAAGCCTTAACAGATTTGAATCTGGCAAATGTGATAATTCCAGAACTAGACACTCCAGCTTGGCCAAATATGTCACCATCATCAAATCTGAGCAGCTTAGTCAGAGCTCCCGTTCTCCAGTGCAGAGCCTGTTGCAGTAATGCTATCAACAGTATTACTGAGAAGCTACAAATCCCAAATATCAGTTATATATCCTATAAAGAGCAATCTGTATATTCTACCTGGGTCTGTAACACTTAGTTCCAGTACAATAGTACTGGAGAGAAGTACAATACTACTGGAGAAGCTGTACCAGTTGCTGGACAAACCTGGGCTTCTTGCTCCATGTAGCTCCTGCAACATACTCTGTCCTTACATTCCAGATATGACTTATATTCTATCTCTCCCTGAACTTTTCACCGGTTATCAATTACTTGCAGTGCCTTGTCTACATGTCCATAATTCTGTGGCACACCAAGAATACCTGCAGATGCCTGGAAAAACACCAAGCATCTTTCTTATCTTCCAAGGAGAAGATAATTTTTTTGGACCTCTGCTGGCTACGTACTGTCCTTAATTCTGTGCCACTCTGTCCCGAACTCACTCCTCAATCCCTACATTCAGGACTAAGGAGACAGGAACCACTCTGCATTTTCCATGTTTTCCATGGAGAGACAGCACATCTTTTTGGAGGCATTATATCCCTATCCATCAGTTTCTCACTTGACTCATCTCAAAATATGCTGTTTGAATATTGCAGCTCAGTGATAATTGCTGCTCTGGACCCAGAGTCAGTCAGTCAGTCTTCCCTGAGGTGAACTGTCATAAGCTGTCCTGTTTCTCTCTCTTTGATCAGTGTTTTCTTACCCAAGGCCCCACAGAGGGAATGACTAAGGTGACTGATCTAGAACAATTTTGCTCCACCTCTCTCATAAGAGACAGACCCTTAACACACAATAGCAAGAATCATCTTTTATTGGATGCAGAGAGAAATATAGTGACTAAGGATAAGGAAAAGGCTGAGGTACTTAATGCCTTCTTCACCTCAGTCTTCAATAGTAAGACCAGTTGTTCTCCAGGTACCCAGCCCACCTTGAGCTGGAAGACAGTGATGGGGAGTAGAATGAAGCCCTCATAATCCAAGGGGAATTGGTCTGTGACCTGCTGCTCCACTTAGACATGCACAGGTCTACGGGGCCAGATGGGATCCACACAAGGGTACTGAGTGAGCTGGCAGAACTTCTCACCAAACTACTTGCCATCATTTATCAGCAGTCCTGGCTACCCAGCGGACTGGAGTTTCACAAATATTATGCCCATCTACAAAAAGGGATGAAAGGAAGATCCAAAGAAATACAAGCCTGTCAGTCTAACTTTGGTGTCCAGGAAGTTTATGGAGCAGATCATCTTGAGTGCCATCATGAGACACACACAGGACAACCAAAGATTCAGGCCCAGTCAGCATGGGCTTATGAATGACAGGCTCTGCTTGACAAACCTAATCTTCCTCTATGACAAGGTGACCCACTTAGTGGATGACAGAAAGGCTGTGCATGTTGTCTACCTGGACTTCAGTGAAGCCTTTGACACTGCTTCCCACATCATCCTCCTGCAGAAACTGGCTGCAGATGGTTGTACTCTTCACTGGGTGAAAAACTGGCTGGATGGCCAGGCCTAAAGACTAGTGGTGAATGGAACAAAATCCAGCTGGAGGCCAGTCACAAGTGGTGTTCCCCAGGGCTCAGTACTGGAGCCTGTTTTGTTTAATATCAGTTTTTAATATCTGGACAAGGGGATCAAATGCACCCTCAGTAAGTTTGCAAATGACATTAAGCTGGGCAGGAGCATAGGTATGCTTGGGAGTAGGAAGGGTCTTCAGAGGACAGGCTGATCTGGACAGGCTGGATCAATGGGCCAAGGCCAATGGCATGAGGTTCAACAAGACCAAGTGTCAGGTCCTGCACTTGGGTCACAATAACCCCATGAAACACTACAGGCTTGGGGACAATTGGCTAGAAAACTGCCCAGTGGAAAAGGACCTGGGAGCATTGACCGACAGCCAGCTGACCATGAGCCAGCAGTGTGCCCAGGTGTCCAAGAAATCTAACAATATCCTGCCTTGTATTAGAAATAGTGTTACCAGCAAGACAAGGGACATTATTATGGCCCTGTACTCAGCACTGGTGAGACTGCACCTTGAGTACTGTGTTCGGGTTTTGGCACCTCAAAACAAGAAAGACACTGAGGTGCTGGAGTGTTTCTAAAGAGCAATGAAGCTAGTGAAGGGTCTAGAGAACAAGTCTTATGAGGAACAGCTTGGGGAACTGGGGTTCTTTCACCTGAAGAACAGGAGGCTGAGGGGACACCTTATTGCTCTCTACAACTACCTGAAGGGAGGTTGTAGTCAGGTGGAGGTCAGCCTCTTGTCCCAAGTAATAAGGGATAGGACAAGAGAAAATGACCTCAAGTTGCACCATGGGAGGTTTAGGTTGCATATTAGGAAAGATATCTTCACCAAAAAGGTTATCAAGCACTGGACCAGGCTGCCCAGGGAGGTGGTGGAGTCACCATCCCTGGAGGTATCTAAAAGACGTGTAGATGAGGTACTTAGACATGGTTTAGTGATGGACTTGGTAATGTTAGGTTAATGGTTGGACTCAATGATCTTAAAGGTCTTTTCCAACTGAAACAATTCTATGATTCTATTAGCTTTGGAAGGGATTAAGTACTAAATTGTATCAAATGGAGAAGGTTTTCTAACTATTCTGACCTGATTTTTCAGATGTAAGATTTTCAAAATAATCCTTTTAATCTAATTTCATCCATTAGAAATAAGAAATGTATATGAAAATGGAATTTCTTGGTATTTATTACTAAAGAAGTGAGGATAATAAGGGCAGGAATTGGCTACATTATCTAAGAAGTATATATTTTTCAGCATTGCTGAAGAAACAAGATGATAAAGCTCCTCTTCCAAGCTATTTTATGAGAAAATATATTGGTTGTTTTGGAACTGAATCTTCTTCACAGAAAGTTTTGGAGCCATCCTTCGAATCTTTTGTCTGACTGACTAGCTTAATAACAAATCACACCATACTTTTACCAATCACAGCCTTTCCTGAGAAATGGGAATTCATTGGCATGTTTGTTTTTGTTTTTGTTTTTTTTTTTATTGAGGAGTTGTCTTGAGAATTGTGGTTTGTTGCAACGACTGAAAATTAAATACACAAAAAATAGTGTGACATTTGGTGAATCAATATATATATGAGAAGGGAAAAAACTACCCACTTTCTGTAACAGAAAATTGTGCCTCTCTAATGTGTGAGAAGGTTCTGAAAATATTAATAAGACAGTAGATGAACGTGACCCAGTGGACATAATTTACTTGGATTTCAAAAAGCTTTAGAAAAGGTCCCTCATAAAAGAATATTAAAGATAATAAATAACAATGAAGTAAGGGGCAAAGGCTTGTCATGGATTAAAAAGTGATTAAATGATAGGGAATAAATAGTTATAACCTCAAAGAACAGATATATTAATAATGGAGCATCTCAGGGGTCAGTACTATGATCAAGTTTTTTCATATATTTTTTTAATAATTTGGAGTAAGTGGATTGCAAAGTGGTAGAGTTTACTGATGACACTGTACTATTGAAAAGTAACCACTTGCATAACCCCCTTCTCATTATGGTAGCCTAAAACCCAACCTGTACGGCTCTGAAAATCACTGACAACAAGAATCCCAGTGAATACCACAACTTTAGCAACATGCAAGGAGGGAAGGGAGGGTTACAAATTTGTCTTTGTGTCAATTGTTCTGTTCTACCTCAAGATTCACACAGTGAATGTTTACTTTGGAGTAGGAACAGGGACATAGAAAACTGTGTCCACTTGGCCTCCATCATGAAATATGTATAAGACATACCTTCAGTACACTGTCTTCAGTAAAGCCAGAAGTTTTTCTGCATAGCTGAAGAAAACTGAAATCATACCTATAGCACTCAACAATCACATACTAATTCGACAAACAGAAACTGTATTATTCCTTTCTCAAATTATGGGTAGCATTGAATGGCTATTAGCCATAGCATCATCATGGGCAATCTCATGCAGTAACTTTCCCCTGCAAAATACAGATCAGACACACTGCAGAACAAAACATTTTGTTCAGATTTTCACTATTTATAATTTTCTGCTCATGCTTATCAGTAAGGATCAAGCATCCCAAATCTTAGCCCACGGATTTCCTACCTCCAAAGAACGGTGCTGTTCAACCAATCTGAGAGTTGATTGGGAAAGAAAACTGTTGTAGTTGAATCTTCAAAAAACACAGTCTTGCTTTCAGCCTCAGGAACAACTCTATTCATTACTAGTTGTATCTTCTTATTTAAAAAAAAAAAAAAAAAAGAAAGAAAGAGTAACATAGTTCTCAGTGATAAGTACTAAAAACATTAACTTCCTGTAACAGTATTTTTTCCCAATAATAACTCTTCTTCCCCAAATACAAAGAATCAGACCTGTTCAGTCTAACCATATCTTATATGTCTTATATCCGAGGATGAGCTTGTCTCTCAGAGGAGATCACGTCTGAAAAAGAAAGGTCAGGATTCATGGCTAGTAAATGTGAAATGCATTACAGTCATTCTGAGTATATTTTTTTCAAAGCGGAATAAAAAATTTGTGTCCCAGAAAAGTTATTTTCCACAGTCACTCCCTAAAATAGGAAGAAGAAACAGCAATCACTCAGAAAAAAACCTCTGGTTAAAAACCATCTCAGCCCTTCATACAAATTGTATCCCTTCAGAACCCTGTTTGCTTTACTCTGAGGCACAGATAGGAAGCTGTATCCACAACTTTAATTCTTATTGCTACCCTTGCAGAAAAAAAAAAAATGTTCACAAATTAGGTCTCTGAAGTAACAAGAGGAGATGGTGTAGACAGGCCAAGGAACCTCCTGCTGTTGAAACAGAGCATTAACCAACAGGCTTTCTTGGGAGGCCAGTGCAAGCACTTGAACTAAAGCAGTTTTTATCTTATGCAATGCAAAATAATGACAAATAAGCCTCATCCTTTAGGACACTAAATGATTACTACAAATGTTGCAAAGTATTTGTTTTATTCATGTTTAAACTGCAGAATTATATGATTGTTTTGGGGAATATCCTGAAGTATTTGACAGTGCCTTCATTTGTAAGCAGACCACTACACTTGAAAGGCTAGCCATTTAATCTGTTATATAGTTCTCTATTATTTTAGATATCATAGGAGAAGTTCAGTCCACGCACATATTGATACAACTTAGTTGGTAGTTTTAGCCACTTAATATGGGCCTTGACTTTGGCTCATGTGTTTTACACATCTGATGAAATGTATGGTTTAAAATGCATTAAGTTTAATCAAGCAATTGATTTCTGAATCTGGAAAAAAAAAGGGGGATATTAATGCCAGTCTTTATTTTTATTTTTAATAAGAAATTAGATATAAATTCTAGTTCATTGTCAGCTGTTTAAGAATTACAGTATGTTGCAGTATAATCACAAACAAATATTACAATTGCAAACACTGAGGGAAATTTAGGATATAAGTCAAAATGAAAAAAAAAGAAAAATCTGATGGTGGAAAATTAAATTAATAAAATATTAAAGCACTAAAAAAGGAATCTATTGCCTGTTACAGCTAAATTGTTTGCATAGCTAAAATAAAGAAACAATCTCAGTGTTTGCATTTATAAATGTTAAATAGCGATCAGAGCAGGTAAAGAAGAGAAACAGTTCAGTTAAGGTTACAGTCTTCTATCCATTTCTCCTGCAAATTTGCACACTGAAATTAGTCTAATCCCTAACATTTTTATTTAAAACAACAAAATTAGAGATCTATCTACTTTACTCATAGGTTCTAAGAGACAACACAGTGATGAGTTACGAATATAGCAATTATATGTCATGTCATGGCATATGCTGGAAACTCTTTTTATGTAGAAGTCAATGGGAGCAGAATTAGGCCATTACTAAAAGCTTGTGAAAAACCCTTCCCAGGATGACTTTCTCAACATCAAATACTGTGTCTATAGCAGAACTAGGACTGGAATTGCACTCAGATCACCTAAATCCCAGTTAAGTGCCTTAACCATGTGACTTACTGGAGCTCTCCTAAATTAATTCATACATGTTCCCATCAGTTCTTCACCTGTAGACCCAGGAATTCTGGTCAAAAGCGATCTGAGGCAGCTGCAGTTATGAGTCATCTCCCTGTCAGATGTCTTCTGCCAAACATATGCATGAACCAACCTACATCATTCCTGAAGGAGGGAAACAAATTCAAGTGGAACCCACCAGAATACAGAAATCAAGTTCCTCAAAAGCACACTGTTTCACCTAGCAGTATTTTTTTATTAGTGTCTTAGCAGCCAAATGCACAATTCATTTACATGACTGTTTTTTTCCTTTCAAAAATGGAATACAAAAAAATATGCAGACTTGCTAGCTTCAACACAAAATTGTCCTTCTTAGAAGAAGAATGTTCACAAAAAGAAAAAGCTTCAAGGACATTTTTTGTGAAAGTCTGAAAGCCACCTAGACCAGCTGTGACATCTGTACTAATTGAAAAGGCAAACGAAGCCACAAAGGACTGTTCTTTGACCATTTAATCAATTTTCCACTCAATGCATTGTTCATTCTTAAAGACTTTAATGTTAGAATTGATTTTAACAGCCATTACTGAAATACATAAGTCAAAGGTCTCTCAACCTTTTTTAAGTTTGACCAATGGGAAAAAAAAGATTATGGATATGTGAATAAATCAGTGACTATGATTCAAATGCCATACTAAGAGACATCGTGTGAATCACAGACTACCCATGTACTAATGGTCACATGGGCTAACCAGAGTACAGTGTGAGAAATGATAAGATGCTGTGGTCTGATAACGTGGTCTGGACTCTAAAATTGTCTCTTAAACTTTCGATAATGCATGAGTCATATAGCTCACTTCAGTACAGAAAGAGCTCAGCTGTCAAATGTTTATAAATACATTTGGAATTTGCATATTTGACTTGAGCAAGCAGAGAATTCTGGAAGGATGAAGAATATTCAGATCATCCATTAAGAGTCATTAGTGGATATATGGCCTGCAAAATAAAGGAAAAGGAAATACGGAAAACAAAAGGAAATCTGTTCTTGACTGCAAGTTCAACATTTATCTGTGGAGAGGCAGAAGTCAGGAAAGTTAATGTAGTAATTTTTTCTCTGATTGCTAGGAAATTTCTTTAAATAGGAAAACATACCTAACCTATCCCTGTAGTCTTGATGGCCAGAGCTAATGCAGAGGTAAGGAAAGGAGGTGAGTTGCAGTGAAGAAAGGACACACTAAAATGGATATAGGTTAAAGTAACCAGCTTGATCTTATTGTCCTACTTCTGGGTTTTAGGAAAGTTTTGTCTTTGATGACAAATACCTGTGACCTGTAGAACCCCTGCCTCACAGAATAAAAGCTTCTGTGGAGGTGAAAAAGTCCATAAGAAACTTTTTTTTTCATGGTACAAATATATAGTAAAAGGCAGTAATGGCTGCGGGATGCTACATGTTGTCAGTGACTTCTTTAACACCACTGTAACATCAGCAATTCCCTCATGTACTGCTTTCCCCTTCTCCTGTGTTCTGGGGCTATAAGAGTTTGGATTTACAGTATGACCTTTGCATACATGCATGATATATTGTGAAGACGGCCACTCCACTGTGAAATACGATGCTATGATCTTTCAGTTGCTCCCCTTTGGAAGATGAGCCTTACATGATTAGATTGATAAGCATCTATACATCAGAAATTGTGCCAAAACAGCAGCTACTGGCATGTTGTACTGTAGGAACTTTAAGGATATTGGCATAATTCTAGAAAAACAAGCTTAAGGCCAAGCTGAGCCATCAAAATCAAATAGTGTAATGGACAGATTATTTGATGCAGTTTCTGATTAAAACTTTCCTGTTTTACTGAGATACACTGACTTACAAAAGACCTTTGACACTCAACTACAAAGTGTATGAATGCTTTAAGATTTTTCATCAACTTTCTGCATGCCTTAAATGTGTTTAGGCTGTGAGGTGTTTTTCATTGACTCCTCAACATTGTTATAGTACAAAAGAGCATCCATCAGACACATTAAACACCGTGTCTGCTCCTTAAGGAGATTACCTGTATCTGTGACATGTTGCACTTTTGACATACACATGACATCCAGTTTAGCAATCTGCATTTATCTGGAGGTTTCCACCATAAAGCAGAGCTTTAATTTTGTTTTTCTTTTCAGCTGGGAAACAAGGGAGGTGGGAAAAAGGTGCTTCTTTTTGTCATCCATATTTAGTGACACTGCTGAGTGTTATTCATTCATCTGAATGCTCATGTTTGGTTTTAAACTTCCCATTTTCATTTATAAAGGCCAAAGCCAGGTTGAACCCCTTTGGTATAGCTGTCATGCAGAAGCAGGTAAAATATCAGTCATTCCTTCAAAATCTTTAAGTAGACAAAACATAACTGGTGAGTGAGACAAGCAGACAGGTTAAGGTAGGTTGAGAAAGATGAGTCAAGAGATAGAACAGAACATGCAGTTATATTGTACAGTAAGTTCTTTTCACATACCTTAGCGCTTACAAAATTTACCTTTCAGCTCCATCCTGATAACAGTCTAAGTTAGATTTTCTGCATTACTTATAAACTTTGAGTGTATGCCAGGCCTCTATGTGGTGTTAGAGCACTAGATAATACAATCATCTATACTAATTTTGAATGCTGTAGACAGTAACATTAACTCTGTCTTATTTTTGCACATAACATAGTTCTATATATTCTTATGACATCTCAAGCAATGCAACCTATAAATACAGTACTGTGTTGTTTTCATGCTTGAACTTCTTGGTGACAGGTATTGCAGTAAACTGAAAAAAGCCAGGGTGCAGGTCAGGGCACAGACACAAGATGATGTATAGTGCTAACTTCTTAGCTAAGAGCACATCAAGGTTTCAGACTGTGGCAAATACCATTTTTTCATACTTTGCCTGTGCATAGGTGAGATTGTTATGGGCCATGGAGTATTTTGGCAAGTTCTCTGGAGGTATATGCAAAGTTTTATTATTAATACAGACACAGCTGTAAAGCTGTGCAGTAATGTTCATCCTATCTCAAATGCAAATGTGTAGAAAAGATGATTAAGGAAACAATGATGAAACAAAATACAGAAAATATCTCAAAAGAAAATAAACACATTTGTATAGATTAGGCCAAAGACATTGCTTAAAGAATCTGCTAAATATTGGCATGAAAATACACCTAAATATGCAGACATTGAGACATCAAAAAAGATTTTCTGTTTTCCCATATATGTTGTATGTCTTGAAGTCTTCTTTTACATCTAGAGTGAACAATTCCTCCTTGTTTAAATTTAAATACTTGAAAGATAATGTAGCAGGCATAGATCTTAAACTCACTGGCAAAAGCTTAGTACACTTTTGGAATAAACTTCATCATAGCTTGAAATATTTCACCATAGACCAAAGTATATTAACTTACAGCAAGGGAGTGCGATCAACCCTATCTACTCACAACACCAACTTGCCACTTCCATGGTGGCTATCTGAAGCACTAATTCTTTCCAGTTCCTTCCTTCGGTAAATGTTAAGTGCATGAGACATTTACGCTCTGAGAAGGAAAACAATTTTTTAGAAGATATTGGAAAGGAACTTAACATTTCAGGCTGGATTCGTACAGTTATGATGATAGTCCCTGAGCCATTTGAATCAGTATTTCACTTTCTCAAATATCTTGTTAACCTGTGAAATATTCATTAACTCTAGGTAACTAAAGGTACAATAAATTATGGGGGTTTGATACATTTCTGGGAGCCAGATTATCATTAAATGGGGTTGTATAATTATCTATTTTGATATTATTTAAATTCTTTCAAATACTAGTCATCTAAGTGGAATCAGTTAAGTTTGGTATGCATCTGTTGTATTTAAAACATCACAATGTTTTCGTTGCTTGTTTTCCCATAAACAACAGCATTTTCTTGGCAGAAAAAGGATTTAAACAGCTTCCCTTGTGCTATTGTTACAACTATGATCTTGTTAAAGACTCTAGGCAAATTAATTAGGTCTGAAAAGCTGCCATCCATCTGAAGAGTGAGGAATAATCTGTAAATAAAGCTGCAGATGAGTCTGTTGTAAAAGAATATTTCACTCTTGTGGTTGCTGAAACACCCCATCTGAAAACAACTGTTCACACCCACCTAAGGAAGTGTGTTGTCTGCTAACATTGATGCAGAGAAGTGTTAGAATACTGGAAAAAAAAAAAAAAAGATCCATTCCATTGTTCTTTTCACTTTGTGAGGTAGAAATGAAGGCTTATTAAGAAGAGGCAGAACAGTCAGTGGAACACTGTTATGTCAGCCTGACTAAAAATTAAAAAGGAAAAAAAAAAAACAGAACTAAAAAAACCCCAACGTGCTAAACTTAAAAGAAGAAACCATACGTATTATATAAACCAGCCCCTTCTATGCCCCAAATGCAGTTCTGTAGATTCAGTGGAGCTCTTGAATCTAGTTCTGAGTATTCAGATACTACTGGAAGAGTGATAGAATACTAAACATTCCTCTTGCTTTTATTTCTTATTTGCTTCATAATTTTTACACTCTATTTGTATATCTGTATTTGATACTGAAAGTGTTTCAGGATGCATTTTTTAATAAAACTGTATAAAATGGTGCATTGATATTGTATCATTCGAGCTTGGGATTGATTAGATGTTAATGCTCCATTTCAGTTGGAGGTATTGTACATGTCAGTTATACAAAAGCCCAGTTCTGTTCCACACAGAAGTATCTTGACTGATGACTTTGGAGTCATTCCTTATTTGCAAGGTGCTTTGATAAAGAAACAAAACCTTCATTTAAACAAAAATTATGTGTAGCTGACAAGAACTTAGTGAAAATGCTAGGTGGATTTCGAGATTTTTTTTCCTCCTTTTCATTTTGCTTTTTAAATTTTTTTCTATAAAAACTAAAGAGATCTGAATGTGAGAAAGTTTAAGAAACAGAGGTTCCCATCTACTCTTAACAGGTTGTATGAAGCAGGGCACTGGGGCAAGGATAATGGAAAGATACAAAAAAAAAAAAAAAAAAGGAGAAATTACAGCAGAGAGCAGGGACACTTGGGTTAATAAAGTCAGGAGAAGTGAAGAGGAAATGACCATAATAAGGCAAAGATATGCAGAGTCTTGAAAGGACAAGTCAGATGCTGTGCAGCAAATCCAAGACTTCCACATGAGAGCAAACAATCAGAATAGGGTTGGTAATGTGCATTTTATCTTAATGTCAGAGATAATTTTTTCCATCCTTTCAGCTTGTCTCAAGCTTTTTTAATGAGCTTTGCTAATTTATCAAAAAAAAGGCTGTTTGGGTAATAAACATGAAGATTAAAATAAAAAGAAGTATGGTTTATGGAAGTTCATTGCCCAAATGTCTAAGCCTTCTATTGTGAAGCAAAAGTATTCATCTGCTGTTTCAAATGCTTGGTTAAAATGCTAAATTATTCCTGGTGCTTTGTAGCAGATCAGTTAACATTACTTTTAGTCTTATTCAGACAGCGTGTTCTAGTTCTTCTTTGTATACAAGGCACTGGCAGTTTGACCTTCCTGTTTATTCCTTTATAAGACCATTATCATCAAAGTTCTGTGGCAGACAATTCACAATTTTCAAATGTTAATGTTAAAAGACCTAGATTTCTGACTGATGTCAAGCTTTATTTACACATTTGGAAAAGCAAAAAAGGTTCTTATCACACTTTGAATGAATAAGCTCTAGATAAATTGTGAAATACAGCTTGAAATGTTTCTTATCACATTTTTGAGAAAAACAAGATCACAAACAGATGCTCTGGGGAATGGAATCTAGATAAAATATAAGTTGGAAATCCACTCACTGAGAACCAAATGTCAGTATATTTTAATTCTTTTCTTAATGCAAAGCTATTTAAAGGCAGAATTAAGAAAGGAGTTCTATTGAAAGGCTCCTCCAAAGCAGTTCCTCTTTGTAAAAGTTCAGAGCCTAGCTTCTCAGTCAGCACTTGTGGTGCTAACCAGACTGATCAAAAAATTAGTGGCAAATAATTTAGCTGATGAATTCAGTCTTTTATGCATCTGTAATATACACGAGCAGGCAACAATTATTTCAAACATACACCACATTACTGAATAGCTTCCATCTGTAATATTTTAATCACAAACAGCTTCCCCTGAGTTTTCATTGCTCATGACTTTATAGTTGCGATGGGTCAGACCACATAGTAGTGTTTCTGTCTCTTCATTGATTCATGTGTGAGATGGATAAAACACTAGCCCAGGGTTGAGTGTTCTGTACACATGACTTTGGCATTGATCTGTGATGGCAATGAGTTATGCCCTCATGCCAGCACCCAGCCCCCACTTTTGGCAGCAGTGGTAGACAAACCACCTACAGCTCTGAACAGGCAGGAGGATGCTTCCCAGCACTCTGTCAAAGAAACAGTTGTATCAGTCTGTACCCTATTAAAACCTATGTAGTTTGTGTATGTTATTCTGTTTCCATGCTTAATGCAAGTAATTTGACAGTGGAATGTTCCATAAAAGTAAGAACCTGGTTGGCATATCTAGGGAGTAAAATTATATTGATTTATTTGTGATTCAAACTAAAAGCTAAAGAGGTAGATGCTGACTTTTAAAAATTATATTCAGTACAGAGCTGATAACATGACCCTTATTTACCACACCATATATTCAGCTTTAATTTTTCGTTGTTTATCCTTTTTCTCTGCAAGCTGCAGCACTTGCACGGAATATAACAGTGAAATACTGGGCAGATAGGCAGTGTTATTCAGTTTTGCTGGCTTTTCTAAGTGATGAAACTATAATTCACTGTGTGATAGATAACAGAAGGTAATTTTATGGTTGCTAAGAATGAGTTTGCATTTGTTGGGATAGTTACCATATAAATTTATAGATCTATTTTGTATGTTCCACATTTTAAATTTTAGTGGCAGCACAAGGAACAGTATGAGAGTAACACCGGTAGTACTGTCATGAACTCCTAGTTTAGCAGCCACTTGTAAAGGTATACTGTAATTCAACATGAAATAACTTCAGAATGTTCTCACAATCTGGTTATAAATCATAGTCTTTGGAAGAGAAGGTGTTATTAAGTTTGTTTTTTGATTTTCTCTTGCCCTTCCTCCATCATCTTGTCTAGGGAAAGGGCTGAAAGGTAGGAAAGGCAATTCTGTACAGGAGGTCCTTTTAAGTGCTGGATTTAAGTGCTCTTTCAGGATTTAGCCGTTTTCTAAGCTTAACTGACAGGTCACTTTAACCCTTGTCATCTGGCCAGATAGACCTTGGGACCCAACATAGACAATAAGATTAATTGTGGGGCAGGCAGTAGGATACTACAGCTTCAGACCACAAAATTCAGGCAAGCCTCAACACCTGTCAAGCTATTATGACATTTACATTCAATAAATATAATGTCTCCAGAGAACCAGAACTGTTTTTGTTTAAAGATGGAGATTGGGCCCCAGGGAAGCCATTTTGTTGAACATGCCATTCTGTGGTGAAGAAATACCAGCTTTTGTCAAAGATCTAATTGTTGGAAGAGCCATTAAGATTTCAGTTCAGGTTACAAATCTGAAGGAAGCCTAGACTGACAGAAGGGTGCTTGATTTGATGATCATGGGAGCAGAAGAGGAATGGAGGTGGTAGATGTGCTAAATTTGCATTTAAAAAGCTCACCTAGGAACTTAGCAATTAGACTTTTAAATATAAAAATGTAACTTCAGAGCATCCCAGAAGTATTCAGAAGTACTGAATTATGTAATGGCTGAACCAAGGACATTCCTTGAAAGTTAGGTTGTCTGCAAGGGGCTTTAACAGAAAGTGGCAAAATTCTGATGAAATGCAGGTATGATCTTCAGAAGTTCAAACAGGTGTTTTGGTCCACTTATAAAATTAAAATGGGCATCATTAAGAAATTTGTTTTCCTAAATTATAATTAACATTATTTCTCCCACCATTTTTTAAAAGAAAATCCTTCTACTCTATAACAGTGTACCCATAAACAAGAAGATTATGTCTGGAAAAAGACATAAAAATTGGGGAAAATATTGGATCCTGTCCAATAATAAAGTTATTCCAAATCCTGCTTTACCAAAACAGATTGAAACGAAAGCTTTATCTTGTGTAATTTACCATATGGGGATATGACTTGGGATTTTCACAGAGGAAAATAAGATAATTCAATAGAGCTATTACATAGCTGTTAGTAATAGTAGTTATCAAAATTCTTGATCAGTGCTTATAGACCAGATAATAATAATAATAATAATACAGAAAAGATACAGTAAGACATGTTTTAATGCCTCAGAAGTAATACTGCTTCCAATTCCTAAAAAAAAAAAAAGTCTCTTGTTTTTCTCCTCTTGAGAACAAAGGGAAGATATTCTGTATTTGTATCATAATTGTACAGCAAAGTAAGTCAAGTTAGCAAATTATTTCCCCAGACTATTTGAAATTTATAAGACAGAACGCCTCACTGAGCATGTATGCTCTTTTGGGTGCCTGTATCTCCTCGGCCATGTTACAATAACTTTACAGAGTTGTATATGAAGCAGAGGGTAAGTAGTCAGTCAGTGGAAGTCTGTTTGGGAACTGCTAAAAGGAGCACACAGTTGTGCAAGAAATGAACAGGAACAAAGCCAGTGCTGATCTCCTGGATCCTCTAAAGGCTACACTCCCAGCATCCGAAGCTGAGAGACACAGAAAAATTTAGTGAGACCTGCTACCTTACTAAAGTGGGGAAATCCACAGGTAACGTGAAGATACAGAGGCAGCTCCTTCCTCTGAGAAAGATTTCACGCTCTGCTTCACTTCAGCATTTAATCAACTGCAAAAACAGTTTATTGCTGTGTATACTCCAGAAACATTATCGCCTAATTAAATTGTTTCATTGTTTTGCTATATCAGGCAACATGTCTCTTTAACTCCCTGTTTTATTTAGCAATCAGTTTGCTTTAACGTCATTAGAATGGGATATTAAATTGAAGGGGCAGCTGTTTAAACTAAGTTCAAATCAATAATACAGGTAGCCATTCACCACCAAAGTCTAACTTAGGGCTTTGCGCTTTGCTGCAGTCCTGCATTTAAGCACCGCTGGCAGCCTCTTCTTCTGCACTCACATGTGATTTATGACTATTTCTGTTGGTGGGACATATATTTCAAGGCCTTTTCATTGTTTAAGCTTCCAATAATCAGCGGAATTTCCCTCTTCTGCAGTCCTTTTGGTTACGCCACCATGCAGAGTTTCATTATGTCATCAAGACAAACCCCAGTATTTTCATAATGAGTTATTTAATTTTAGGTGTCAAAAAAGGCAAATATTTAGATAAACCTGGCCTTCACAAAAGCCTAAATTGTAAATACACACCCTGAAGCCCCTCTAAATAGAGAATTTATTATATATACCTCAGATTAGTTTTTGTGCTCACCCTTTATTGATTTTAAGAGCTTTAAATGGATGGTACTTAAGTGTTGAAATGCCTTCAAGGTTATTCCAAATATTGTGAGATGGTTCAAGCTGTAAGGTTCTTATTCCTGCAACTATAAATCATTAGCTAAGTAACATTGCTGCTATTTTATTATTTAATTTGCATAATGAAAATTACTGTATAAATAACATTACCAAAAGCTTCATATCACAGTATAAATAATTACTAGCTATATAAAGGGAAGAGAAATGTAACTTTGTCACCCAACGGCTCCTAAAAAATTATGGTAATTCCCTTATTCATAGTTGAAAAGTTTATTCGATCTGTTAAAATTTAGGGTTATATAGATAAAAGGAAAAGAAGAAGTACATAAAAGTTGTTTATGTAGGGCTTTTTTAAGAGGACTGTTTTAGGGTGAGGATTCATATTAAGAGTAAACTGGTCCAAACTCTGGCCTCGTGCTGAAGAATGATTCTTCACCAGAAAAGACAACGTCTTTAACTTCTGCTGTCAAATCCAGAACATGAGGAATACAGGATCCCTCTGTCTGCAAGTGCCAGAAATGCAGGAGAGTGGCCCTCAGCCCAGCATTCACCAGGTTGGTGCATATGCTGTGTGTCACACTGGTAATCCCTTCCCTACCACACAGACAAATACAGCAATGAAGATGGGTCAGCATAACAGAAGCAAAATGTTTGTCTTGCATAGTGGAGGACATCTTCAGTAAGCAGAGGCACCTTTTGATCTGTATTATATCCATATTTAAATTTACTTTTCATATTAACTGATGAAAATTAACTGATAAAATTTTGCCTTCCTCTCATAACCCTTGTAAAAAGGATTCCCATGACCTTGTCACTGACTGTTCACTTCTCTCCCATTAAAGAAATAAAAAATATACTTTATTGTAATTTCTTTCAAATATTCTGTTTAATTTGTTCTCCATTTATCCCATAATGATAATGCACCTACTTTATTTTCTAGAATGTAAGAGCTGCTGCTTGGAGATAGTCCATTTACTTTCCTAATGTACAGAAGTTATGAAAGTAACCTCATAATTATCTATGTTTTTTTCAAGGTAGTTTTTAGCCTTGTCCTCCTAGAAGTAGGATCAAAATACAAAATTCTTATATTCCCAGCAGTATCTGAATCAGTATAGATAATGTAAAGTAGCTTTCTTTACAAATGTTAAAAAGTGGAATGCAAAGTTAACAGAAAAGAAAGTAGTTTCAATTCAACAGGTAATACTGTTTCCTTTTTTTCATTGTTTATGCTAAACAGCAATTACAGGACAGATTTTATAGCTGTTGGTCAGTCTAAATAATCTATTGACTTAGGTTTGATAACCAAACTACTAACATACATCAATCACCATCTTTTTCTGAAGCAAAAACGTTGTGACAAAACAGACAGGTTTACAAAAATAATCAAAGGAATAGCAAGTAGTGAAGGGCTCCAGCTCTTTCTGTTTATCAAAGACAGTGTTAAGAGGGGATCACAGCCTCAAATAACTTACTTCTAAAACAAGAACTGCTTCCCAGTAATTCTTTAGTCTGGTTTGTTAGTCAAACATTCAATGCCTAGAAGTTAAACCCAGAAATTTTGACATGAGATTTTTACCTCCAAGTAAGAATTTCTGAGTAAATGTCCATGGTAAGAGTAGTTAGTAGTTCACTAATGATGTGAATGGATTTTTCTTTAATGGATTTTATTGAATTTTTGGTCAAAGTCATCTTGAGAGGAGAGGAGAGGAGAGGAGAGGAGAGGAGAGGAGAGGAGAGGAGAGGGTTGTCACAATGGTTGCACTGGATTTTCAAGCTAGGGGGAAACGATAGTTTGGTACAGTGCAATAAAGTAAAAAAAATGTGCTAAAAATGTGTAATTATTTTATTTTTAAAATGGTTTTGACAGAGGATTTAATCTTTACAGAAAATATAACCTGATCTAAAAAAGGGACATAATCATACAGCTTAGCTGTGTACTCTATGGGCTAAACCACACCTACTTCAATTGACAAATAAGAGGAAAAAAAAATGTTTAAAAAGCACACAATGAAAAATGTAGAATCATTGCCTTACAACTGAAAAAGACTCACAAGTCTCTTATTTCTTGTATTTCAGAACTTATATTTGTAAGGAAGGGAAATAACCTTTGCTGTATTGTTGGAATAAAAGGAACTAGATGATTCATCTCTGTGAATCTGCTTGTTGAATTTGATGGATCATTCTTAAAAGCGACGTTGCTAATCTTCAGGTTTTCTTTTTTAGGTTATTCACAGATCAGTGGGTTTTCCGGCTAATACAGGTCCTGATGCTCTTCTGTCTTCACACATGGTATTCATCATATCTTGACAAGAAAAGACCTTCAGTCTACAAATAACCTTCACTGAAGTAAGACATGTAAGTGGGTTTCTGTATGAAAGATAGATTTTATGGCTGAATAAAAAACAACTGTAGTTAAAAAGTGTCATTGCATGGCCTTATTTGAAGATTTTTCCTCAAAAGAACTTCCAGTGTTTGTTGTTAAAATCACTAACAGACAGGGAAAAAAAAGAAAAAAAAAAAAGATTAGATTATTTTATCATTAACCACAAATTCAACAGGAAAGGAAGATCACTTGAGTATTTTATCATTCTGAAATGTGCAGCCTTTAAAATATTTAAGTATCCACATTAGTTCTTGTCAAACTAGCACAAAGCAGTGCATAATATGACCTATGTGTAAGAGCAGAACAAGATAAGAGGCTTTGGCAAGAGTGAAATATTCACAATGTGGTTACTTCATGCAACAGTTAATAATATTGTTTCCTAACACTACACAATTATCGTTATTACTTTGAGAAAAAACTGAACAAGGTGACTAAAATAAAAAAAAAATAAATATTTATGGGGCAATATAGTAGCAATACTACTAAAAAAACAATGAACCCTTTTTGGTTACAGTAAACTTCAGCACAACAGAAAGCTGATAAAATCTCATTGTCCCATACTACAGAATCTATTTAGCTTTGTATCAGAAGTATTGGTCAAATGTTACTACTTGCCATCACTGCCATAACCTAGTGAAATCAGCCAATCTCTCTTACTGCAGGCAGGCTAGAACTAATTCTTCCTGAAATGACTTACTGATTTCACAGGGCATATGAAGAAAGACTTTGTCTCTCTTCAAAGAGAACATTGAAAAAAAAAATTAAAATTAGATCCACTACAAATAAAACTAATAACATTTAATTTCTAACATCTCTCACATACCAGTCCAGTGAGGTGATGTTTTGTTAGTTTTTTTTTTTTTTCTCATTAGGAAAGTTTCCCTTGCTTCCTGATGAGGAATGCTAATAAGGTCTCCCTTCTTTGAAGGCCACTCATGTCATGGAACACATAGAAGTTTAGTTATCTTCATAACATCCTTTCCTAACAAATAACCTGGATTGTGGTCTCTGGTTTCCAAGAAGGCGTCACTGGGTGGGAGGAAAGGCATGGATCAATAGGGGGACTTGTTGAGGCAGAATGATCTGTCTGAAACTTTCCACTATAAGCAAATAGCTAGGAACTCTAAGAAACATGCCTAAGCTGTGACAATACAAGAGCATACTATTTTTATTTTCATGCTGAGTTAAGAATGAAACAGAAATTATACTAATAAAAATAAAAATGTCATATCACACACCTTCAAGAGCTAAATGCAACTTCAACATTTAATTGACTACCTTGCAGTGAAGGAAGGTAAAACACAATAAAATAAAACATGACAAAACTACAATCATATAGTTTGATCATCCTCCTAAGCAATTTCCTGTTATTATCTTTGTTGTAAATATCTGAAAAAGAGTAATAGAAGAAAAACAACTCCATTAAAGTCCTGAAAGCTCTCTAAAAAAATGCTGTGTTATAACAAGACAGTTACTAAGAATGAACAGCAAATTATCTATCTCTATATAAATATCTCAAGATACAGCTGCAGTTCTAACGGCGATCAAAACAGTGTAGAAGCAGTTATAAACAACACGCATTCAGATGTTACTATGTAGTCAAACAGATTTGATTGTTTTGATTTTGTCTGTTTTCTTTTTTTGTAGTTTGACTTATGGGACTTAAATCTTCTATGTTTGCAGCTATTTGTTTTGAAAAATTGACTTTTCTGTACACCCAAATATAACATCTTGTCAGAGGACTGGTAAATACTAAACACCACAGCTTCTCTAGCCGAAGTAGAGTGGTTTAAAAATGCTTTAAAATCTTGCTGTGGAAACAACTCAAAATATTTTATAAATACATATGCAGGTATGTTCTTAAGCAAAAGCATCATATAGGAGTTTACTCTGCTTGACAAGAGAAGAACCTCCGGGACTTCAAAATTTAAATTCCGTTACAAAATAAAACCTTTCTCAGGAAATCTCTATCTCAGTTTTCAGTGCAAAGAACTTCTTACTGATGACTCTTTGAAAAAAGCCAAATGCTACGCTCCCTATCTTCAGCAAAGACTTCAAATTTATCCATGTTTTTCTTTACTTTTTAAATTGAATTTACAACACATCAGAACAATAATAAGAACCCAAATTAAATATGATAGTAGAGTGCTGCGAATTCAGATCAAAATTATTTTCTCATCAAAAACTCAACAAAAACGTAGTCATTTATTGCACTGGAGCACAAGCCCTCCACACGGTATTACAGTAAAAGCTAGGCATTATTTCCATCTGGCTTCGCGCACACAGGATGTTGTATAAACTACCAGAAGAGCTCTATTTCATTGTAATTAAAATTTAGTGTTACACTTAAGCAATAAGGCAACTCCAGGAGATGTGATTATCATGAGATAATGACCTTGGGGTGTTACAAGGCAAGGAAGCAACCAAATGCCTCTAATCCTCCAGAGGGTATGATTATTTCGGAATAACCACACCCCCTGAGGTTGTGTGATTAGTATCAGAGACAAAGTCTGTACCGAGAATACAAATATGATTTTGTAGG
>NW_008599478.1:133498-158646 GCF_000691845.1 Merops nubicus
GGGGCTGGTCTAGGTGAAGTTGGTAATGATGAGTGCTGAAACAGCAATTTCAGATGAGTTGTGTTGCTCACGTGTTAATTCTGAAATGTCTTTAAGAACTCTCTGGACACATATAGAGCTGACAGTGATGTCATACCTGTATAAGTAATCCTCCATAAATGCACAGATCTAATCTTTTCCTGCTATTTTCATTTCATAATTTCCATTTCATAATAGCAATAAACCATGGTAAGCAATGCGTTTCTGGGGGGTTATTCCACTTCTCAGGTGGCTGAAGTCACTCAACCTTTAGCCTCGTATCTTTCAAGACATCTGAGAAGTGCAATAATTCCCCAGAAATGCACTGCCTGTCATGTCTTATTGCTTAATTACTTTGTACTTATCAAGTAGTCACTCTTTAAATGAATGCAGAAGCACAGTATGCTTTACAATTATGGTTTGTATAGGAGCAGTATAACACTGTTATGGCAAAACATAAAATAAGTCATTGTTACAGCAGAAGTACAAACTAAAGCTGCAGTATAAACTATGGTGCAAACTATGTCGGGTGTATAACACTTTATTATTCTGATAAATATCTTGTATATGATTAAGTAATGGAACATGTTCAGCTTTAGTAAGAATGCAAAATAAGGACCAGAAGGAAAAAATACAACAGGTAATACAAAGCTAAACTCTAATTTCAGAGTTTATTCCTCTCGCTATTGATAGCTCTGGAAATATGTTAACATTTCTGCAGCTAGTGAAATCACATTAGTAGTGATTCTAGTGATGAAAAAAAAAATGAGTCAAATGATGAGGTTTATCATCAGCAATGGAGAGAGGCTATGCATAAATACTGATCTCCCAGAAAAGAATGTATCCAAAAATGTGGCAGGAAGAATAAAAAGCGGTTTTTACTTGCAGTAAAAGGAAATCCTCTTTGACTTTTTTATGAAATCCTTAAAATTGTTATTCAGAGTTGTGAGCAACAGGAAAGGATATGGAACTGAAGAACTCCATTTGCACAATTCCTGTGAGAACTATTATTGAAATCATCACAGCTAGTCACTGTAAGATCTCACTTCAGTTTCTTACTGGAGTGGTTTCCATCCTTCCTTTCCTATGGCTAACACAGAGTCCTCTGGAAGTAAGTGTTTATCTTAACTGGTGAAAAAAAAGAAGCCAAGAGAGCTGCTCAGACTTCAAAGACTAGAATTTATGTGTCTGACTGTCTACATAAGTTCACAATCTGCTTTTGAGTTACAGAAGCTCAGAAATGAAAAATGAAAAAAAATATTGGGAGCATGGATATGATATTGTGAGCTCAACATTTGTTGAAAACCATCTATTTATGACAGAAAGCATCTTCCCCTCCTGGTGCTCCTAAAAGTAATGTCCATCTTTTTAAAGCAGGAAACATATGAACCCACATAGCAAAATAACTACAGGTTTGCTCAATGATTTTGGAGCCCTACCTGTCTAGGAGGAACTACACAAAAAGATTCAGCCAGCCCACAAATTCTGTTGCAGTATATAGTACAGTAATTCAAAACCAAAGAAAATCACTTGACTGCCAGCTGAAGCAACTTACGAAGGTTTCATTCAAGGATACTAAGCTAAAAGACAGCCTTAATGGTTTGAAAATACAAAAAGATAAATTTAACACTATAACAAAATAATATTTATTTGCAACTGGTTTTGTCTGAGTTGTCTACACTATGTAAATAAACTATTATACAGAGTAGATATGATTGCTAATACTGATTATCTCATTTAAAAGTGTTTCTTTATGATAATGTAATATATTTCAAAAACAGAACTATAATGCTTCATTAAAGGAAAATGTCTGAAATTAAACTTTACTTTACACTTAGCAAATATCTATCTTACATTCCCTCATTTTGGCTTGCTGGAAAAATGGATGCTTGGGTCTGCTCCAAGAGAAGTCATTCCCCATTCAGAGGAGGAGTCCCACCCAAGGCAGCATTGCAAAAATGGCTGAGAGACAGATAAATGATAGACATACAGTGGCAAGTGCAACATGCTGAAGTCTCAGAAAAATTCTTCCTTCACATAATGTGTAAAGAAGCAGATCCCTTTTTGAGAAACAAGGCTGAATTTGGCTGAAATTAAATCCAAAGCCCCTTCATTACCCTGATTATATGTGACTCAAGGAAATAATAATATATCACACGTATCAGCTGTGAATCTCTGGTATGTAACTATGAACTTGAAAGAAAATAGCACTATCTCTGTCCATTGCAGCATAAAGATTAATACATGATCTAATAAGCTCTTTCACTTTCTGCAGCCACTTTGATGTTAGAAACTTACCTATTAATGCTGAATACTTGTATTACTCTGCCTTAGTAGAAAAAAAGGCTTCCCATGCTAGCATCCTAATTTTCTCTATAGCTACTGTCACTGCAACCCTTAATTTAGAGCACAGAACTGGCACGATGGTAAATTACAGTGCTCCTGAAAGGCTTCACCTTCCAACCCTGGCACTACAATTGTGTCAGAATCTGAAAGAAGAAGAGCTTATTTCTCAGTGAGTGTGATGTCACGTTGAGCAAGAGAGAATACACGAAGTGAAGAGATTTGCAATGCCAGTGTGCTAGTTCAGAGCTCGTCACTCACATCTGAATTTCTGGAGCGTTGTTCTTGGCAATTTTTTAAACTTGTTTCTTCAAACATCCTTGAAAACAGCTAAAAGGAGTGGTGCAATGAGTTGGCATATTTAGACATCATCCGGTTGTGGTTTTTTTTTTTTTTTAAGAGATTGTGAAGAGAAAATACTGCATATAGAAGAGCATTAAGAAGAGATTTTCTTCTTAACTAATACAGGATTTATTCTGAAGTGATATTACTTGGGTCATGATGTCTTTTCATGCCTCGAGTAAAGATACAGAAGTCAGAGATGAAGTTATTAAAAAATCTACAAATAGTTTTTTGAACGATGAGATAAAAATTGTCAAAATACCTCATGAACGTTGTTTGATCAGCAAGAACCTCCAGAAATATTAAAAGTCCAGACTGTGTCCATGCATAAAGGTAGAAAAAGAGGATAAAAAGCGTGATATCATTTGTGTGTTCTCTGTGGACCTGAAAGGCCTTATAACCCCCAGTATGAAAATATTTAATTAATCTACCTGAATTCCTCTCAGCTAGAGCCAAGACTTTAATATACAGCCTGTGAGTGACATAGACTGAATACACTGAAAGAAGGAAATTCAGATGTACCCTCATGTACTGCATTCTGTATCCTGACTGGAACATGCCTACACCTTTCTGCCATACACAGCAGCAACAGATTGTGACTGCCATGCAGCACTAGCCTTTTCTTCTGTCCTGTCAAGGGGCACAGCAGTTATTTCAGTCTACCTGGCAGCTGGGAGCCAAGAGACAGGCAGAGGAACAAATTCGATGGGCCTCCCTATCAATCAACATTTATCTACCTCAAGTCATCTGGCAAAAGAGCACATGCTCCTGCCTACCCAGCTTGCAGATCAGAGAGAGAACTGGAGAAAGTGGGAGAAAAGTGTCCCTGGGGTACTGCATGAGAGAAGGTGACAAGAATTGAGGTGGAAGAAGGTAACAAGCATTGAAGTGGAAGAAGGCAAGGCTATCTGAGAGATAATGTTGTTGGCATGGGGACACTCAGGGTACTAAGATAAGAGAGAAAAATTTAGAAGGAACCAGGGAATAAAAGGGCCAAGAGAAGCACTGTGTTCAGCAGTACATGTAGAGGGAATGGATAAACTGCGCCCTTTAATGGCTGAGTTTAAAATGTGCTGCTGCTAGGATTAATACCATTTTAATGCTTCTGAAGTGAATCTTGGAGCAAGCAATGAAGATTGTCTGCAGACAAAATTATTCTTCCAAGGAAAGCTGCTGTAGTATCTTTCCAAGCAGAGGAAGTAATTTCTTCTTATCTTTTCCATCCAAATGCCAAATGGAACTACCTCTGATCAAAAGCACGATTTGGATGGGAAACAGTGTAGTCAAATTTAAGAAAACTAAGACAACTAAGGCAACAGACAAATACAAGGGAAAAGCTGAGTCAAATCAAATGCTGAAGTATTCATGGAAGATAAAAAATTGAAGAATAAAATTTTTTTCCTTGAGAAATTTTTTACATGTAGTAATTTGTAGATCCAAAAACCCCATACTGCAAACCGGAGTATCTTTCATCTCACTTGTGAGCCTTTTTCTTACAGTAATTTCATTTAATTCTTCCCTCATAAATTAGGTTCAGCATTTCTAAGCAATACACTGCAGAAAACTATCTTGTTGAATTGTAAAATAACTATAGAAGTCCAAAAATGGCCACAAAGGATGTTATTTTTTCTTTTCTTAATGGTAGATAGCAAAAAAATGTTGCTAAAATATTCTGTATATAAGAGTAAAAACCTATTATCATTCCTGATGCTTCTAACCCAGTGGAATTCAAGTTTTATAAATAAAATGTTAGATCTTATTTCTTTATTGACTGGCAAAAGCCAGGTAAAATCCCAGAAGAATACCTACAGTATATCTTTTCTGACATGGGGCAATTGGCTGTTTCGTTACAGGGAAATCAAACCAAATGTAACTTGATTCTTTATTACATTCTTGTAGGGCAGAAATGGATCAATCTTTGGGAAATCAGTATGGACAATAATTTAGGTGACTACTTGAAGAGATCCTATTTTAGCGTGCGAGGACGGACGAAATAATGAAGTTTTGCTTTAGTGTTTGAAACTTAGTAAAAGGCACTGCAACATAATTCCAAGTATTTAAAATTTAGGGACACTTCATCCATACCTGCAAAATAAATTTTTACAACATTGTATTTCATTATTACGTTTAAAGCACTTTAAGGTGTGAGGGTTGGGAAATATTTAGTGTTGTATACAGGGCTGTTATCTAATAAGTAGATTCACTTGTTTTTCATCCACATTGGATAAGAATGACAATATAATCTCAGAGTCTCCTATTTAGGGTGACTGCTTTTCATGTCTCTCCATTTGACAAATCTAAACTGCTCACATAAGTTCCATCTGTAGTCAGTCGAGAGCAATAGGATTTCCAGACGGTGATTCGATACATGTGTTTTAGATGTATTTCTATGGATGAAACAAAATGTGCTTTGGAGACCTTCCTTTTCCCTGATTCTTTCTAAGGTAATCTTACCTAAGTTTATAATTAAGCTTGAAAAATGGACTGCATAGCTTACTTGAAACAAATTAAAGGAGAAGTATCCCAGCCTTACTGATTAATTTTTAATAACCTAAATATATAAAGAAAATATATAGCAAAAAGAAAGTGATATTTACTATACACTGATTGATACAACACTCAGTAGTATACAAGTAATATGTGACATAGCAACAGTTGGATTAGGTACACAACTTTAATTATTATTAAAACAGAATAAACTTTGCTAACAGGTATCTGAAGAAGTTCAACAATAGGAAACACAAAGTCTTGCACTGTGGGGGAATAAGACCATGCACCAGGACTAACACCAGCTACAAGATGGAAAGCAGCTTGGCAGAGAAGGCTCTGGAGGTCCTGCAGGGCACAAGGTGACTATTAACCTACAGCACAAATTCACAGCAAAGATCAAGCATATCCTGGGCTGCATTAGGAAAAGTGGTGCCAGCCAGTTAAGGCAGGTCATTATTTCCTGCAGTTCAGTGGAGTGATGGGTCCAGTTCTGAGCTCTTCAATGTAAGACAGACATGGACTTACTGGAGCAAGTCCAACAAAGGGCCACAAAGATGATTAGAGAACTGGAGAACATGACATACGATGGAGACACTGAGGGAGCTATAACCATTCAACCTGGAGAAGAGAAGGCTTAGGGAGTAACATTTCAGTGTGTGTAATGAACACTTCATAAGGGCAAGTAAAGATGGAGGCAGTCTCTTCCCAGCAGTATCCAGTGAAAGGACAGGAGTCAATGGGCACAAACTCAAACATAGAAAATTCCACTTTAAACAAAGGAAAAGAACATTTTTACTGTGAGGGAAGTCAAATGCTGGAACAAATTGCCCAGAGAGGATGTGGAGTCTCCATTGTTGGAGGTACTGAAAACCTGTCTATACACAATCCACGACACTCTGTTCTAGCTGATCTTGCTTGACCAGGAAGGCTGGACTAGATAACCTCCAGAGGTGCCTTGCATTCTCAGCCATTCTATGTTTCTGTGTTATAAAACAAAAGGGTACTCATTCTCTTTACTGACACCCAAAGGTGTGAAAAAATACTAAGTCACAGCAAAAATCAGAAAGAAACACTGTGTCCCACTGAATATGTGATAACCCAGGTGAAATTACATAGCCTGTGGATTTAAATAGAGCCACTGTTAAATATGTACCTTGAATACTATTTTCAGAGTCCTTATTATGCTCAAAACAGTAAAGTAATAAAAATGGGATCCGTTAGATGGGCCTCTTCTGCAAGGGATTTGGCAATAGCTCACTAAATAATGAAATTAACAAACACCAAATGCTACAAAGCATATGCTTTGTAACACAATCATGCTAATGAAAGAAACTTGGTCCAAGCTGAAAAATACAGGTCAGGAAGGAGTTAGGAACTTATCTAGTCCCTTCTTTTCTTCTAAGGTAAGGTCAAGACCACACTTACCAGAAGTCTAATTTATTCTCAAAAATATCCAGGTAAGGGGATTTCAGAGCACCTGCATGTAATCTGTTCCACATAGTTTCATTATCCTTATAGCTGGAAAGCTTTTTGCTGTTACCTATCTTCACCTGGTCAATGA
This sequence comes from Merops nubicus, assembly GCF_000691845.1. Lineage (NCBI taxonomy): Eukaryota > Metazoa > Chordata > Aves > Coraciiformes > Meropidae > Merops > Merops nubicus. Next base: position 140,253 of record NW_008599478.1, read on the forward strand.
GCAAGAAGATCTCTTTAAAGTATTATATTTTACTTTTCCTCTTATATATTGGCAAATAATTATGGTAGGCATAACGTCTCAGTAGACTTCATTTCTTTGTCTTCAGACAAGCAGAAAAACAAATCCCCAAAACACCCAACCATTTCCCCCTGTTTAACATTTTTGACCAGAACTGTCATCAGGCAATCTTCTGGCAGTTTGTGATATCCCAAACATCATGCATGTGTGACATACATACAGCAACAAGAAGGGGAGACAATAGAGAAATGACTGCTAACCCCCAGAAAGGGCTGTAGACTCATTGGGAGGTAATCTTAAGGACAGAATGAGCACCGACTAACTGAAGAAAAGGGGAATAACAAAATTTACAGAAAGTAGTGACAATTTTCAGGTAGTTTTTAATGTGCATCTTGGCTTGATAACAGCAAATGCAAGATCTAACAACTGTCACGGTACTAAACCTTTCCTAGCTGTGGTAGATTAAGGTCTTTACTACACCTTTTCTAACATATAAAGGTCATCCGAGATTTATGACTCCCCAAATATGAAGTTTTCTTATCCTGGGCTGTTAAAACTGGCAGCAGCTAATATAGTCAGGCCCTATACATCTGTCTATTTTCAGTTCATTTAACAGAATGAATCCCATCTAAAATGAGCAAAACAAACAACAACAAAAAAAGATGTCTCTTTTTTTTTTTAATATATTATAACATTAGAAACAAAAGTGGGCTTCAGTATTTGAAACCTGAATTTTGCAGTAAAGTTCTTAGCAGGTAGATTCTCAAGCCTTTCATAAATTGAAAATTTTCGTTTAAAAAATATGATGTAGGCATGACTTCTACATCAAAATTAGTACACATCTGAATAATTTGCTTCAAAATGACTCAGATATTCCCATGAGATTTTTTTTTTTAACAAAGCACAATAAAAATAATTTCTCGATTTTGCAAATTGTTGTAAAGAACACAACGAGCAGAGTTATTCGTCTACAGTGTGTTTCTGGGACCAGCAACCTCATGTTCTCTTTCAACATGAAAATCCTTGATCTGATATTGAATTAAAAGCTACCTTTCGACAGCCAACTTCATGTAATATTCAAAACCCTTTTTACCATCACAGGTACAGTACAAGCCTGAGATCTCTGCTTGAAGAAGATGGAGAAGTTGATTCATACCTTTGCCATGTCTAGGTTGAGCTACTGTAATTTATTATGTTAGTGAAGCCAAGCTAAATGCCTGCTTCATCATCTCCAATTTTGTCAAAACATCAGTTTCTACAAATCTACCCCAACTCAAATACTGTTTATCAACCCACTTCTTTAAATGTCTCCATTTACTTCCAGTAAAATATCACATTTATTTTGAAGGAAATCTACAGAATCATACTAGTCTTGCTAATTTGTGCTGTTACTTAATAGACTAGATTTCAAAAGAGGCTTTTCCAGTATTTGGACATAACACTCACACATGTAAGTAATAGAGTTTATGCTTGCAAAGCCCATTTTGACAAAAGGGATTTGCTTCAGAAAATTCTATCCCATATGCAGTTAAGTGCTAGATCCGTCACATGCATGCAGAGATGACAATGTTTTTAAAATATGTGAACAAATTTTTCCATAAGGAAAGTTTTGAGTACCTCCACAGAGTCAGGCCATTCAGAATTTGGCCTAGATTTTAAGTAGATTTTCTACTGGAGGTACCATTGTTAAAGCAGCAATTTTGGGACAACACTGTCACAACTAACTTCTTGTTTTAGTGTTTTTGAGGGAAACAATCATCTCTTTTTCTTTTTTATTCTCATAAACTTAGCATAAATAGCTAGAAACATAAGTGTAAACTATGCTAATCCAAAACAATTTTCTGTATGAAAACTGTTGATTTCTTCTCCTTATTTGTGCACATAAACTAATCTAGTGTTATTGAAATAGGTTGTTTCTTTTACAAAGACATCTGACATTGATGAAAGGACTCCAAGTGATGGGGAATTTACCATATTCTTCACTAATCCATTGCAAAGCTGATTGCCCTCACTGTTATAAATGTGTATCTTGCATCTATTCTTTCAACTGGAATCCCCTGCGACTGCACGTTTGTTCAAGTAAGATGCCATGACTTGGGTAAAAGCTTAATACATCAATGACTGCTCCGAGTGCTGACAATACAAAACGAGTGAGCCTTCTCCAACCATCAGATCAGATGCAATAATCTTGTTACAGAACATTTATGCTTAAATTTAAATTTATAAAGCATTGCACAGGATTTTAACCATGTTATTTCACTGACCATAATGGAAATTGTCTGACTGCATGTCCTACAAGCTGCTGATAAAATGTATGTGTTAAGACACTAAGGGCAAGATACATGAAATGAATTGGGTGCTGCTGTGCTGGGATTTGTAATGCCTAAACTTTTAAGCTGCTTGACTTCCTTTCTGCTATCAAGGTCCTGGATTAGATGGCCAAGACTCAGAGGGAATAACAGTATAAATCAGTGGGAGCTCATAGCTACCTCACAGCAGCCAGTAAATTCTGTAGGAAGTGTCTTTATTCTAGCCATAATAAAGCTTTAGCTGGCACTAAAGAGGAAATGCACATTGAAGTAAATTTCTGGCCTCAGTTTAGCAGCTTATTCTGCAATTAGGAGGCACTGAAGATGCCTTCTGTACTTCACAATCATGTGTCCGGGAGGTAGAGATACTTATCCCCTTCTGTATCAGGGGATGAGGCAGAAGAAACACTTGAAGAGAAGGCAGTAAGGGTGATGGCTCTTTTATGCAGGGGCTCCTAAATTAAACCTCCTTTCCAGTATATGTGAAATCAGCAATCAGTTGCTTCCTCTACCCGAAATAATTAAATTCTCCACCACCCAAGAGGTCAATGTAAGCACAGTAGATATCACCAATCTCTCCTTTGAACTACACTGCAAAGCTATGTATGGCCACATGCCTTCAAAGTCACTCCCTAAGCCAGGTCCCCAGCTTGATGTTTCTGGCAGTACCATTCCCTAAACCTACATCCCCAAATAAAGACTTTAATCCCAAGTGACACAAAAAGTGCCATTTTCACAGAATCACAAAATGGTTGAGGCTAGAAGGGACCTCTGGAAGTTATCTGGTCCAACTCACATGTTCAAGCACAGCCACCTGCATCCAGCTGCACATGTTCAGATGGTTTTTGAATATCTTCAAGGAGGGAGACTTCACAACCTCTCTGGGTAACCTATGCCAGCACTTGGTCACCCTTACAGTAAAACAGTGTTTTCTGACGTTCAAACAGAACCTCTTGTGTTTCCATTTATGCCTATTGCCTCTGGTCCTGTCACTGGGTGCCACTGAAAAGAGCCCTGCTCCATCCTCTTTGAACCTTCCCTTCAAGTATGTATAGACATGGATAAGATCCTCCTGAGCCTTTTCTTCTCCAGGCTGAACAGTCCCAACTCTCTCAGCCTTTCCTCAAAGAAGAGATGCTCCAGTCTCTTCATCATCTTCATGGCCCTTTGCTGGACTCTCATGAATGTGTCTTGTACTGCAGAGCCCAGAACTGGACACAGTACTTCAGGAGAAGCTTCACCATTGCTGAGGGATCACTTTGCCTTCTTTGTGATAAGGACACATTGCTGTTTCATATTCAGCTTGGTGTCCACCAGGAGACTCAGGTCCTTTTCTGCAAAGCTGCTTTGCAGGTGAGCAGCAGTCCCCAGCTTATATTGGCACATTTCCACTCTGCTGCTTCCATAATTCCTATTTCTCAAACTCCTGCACTGTGAACAAGCAAGATGTGTCATGTCCTTTGATCCTGGTTGCCTGAAGCTTTACTTCTGAACTGTATGGGTTACTGTTTCCAGGAAGCAGCTGCAGTACTGTAACACCTCAAAGCTAGGACCTCCTGTTCTGATGAGGTGAGGGGAAGTGGGGAAAAGAACCGAAACAGATGTAAGTAGAGAAATACAGGAATAATAATCTAACACATACAGCTGGATGATTGGACAGGGAGACACAATTTATGTACTTCACGTACTACGTCACCAGGACTACAAGTCATTTCATGCTCAAATGTGTAAGTACAACAGTTATGTTCAGTCTTACTTCCTTCATTTGCTGGCCATATTATTCTATATAAAAAAATTTTCAAAACATACTTCTACTTCATAATATATACTAATAGTCTACTTCATAGTAAATGGATTTTGTTTTTAAAAATCAAATATGCCTGAAGTAGTCATCACCACAGGGATCAAAAATTATGTTTATTCCTTTCACCACAGTTGCCACTTGCAAAGAGAACAACCTTTTCAAGAAAAGCTAGTGATCTGTACACAAATATAAAATATAAACACAGGGGTGTTTCAAGGTTTGAATCACACAAAAGTAAACAGTAACAGTTCTGATACAGAGTTTCAAGTCCCTTGTCCCATGTCCCAGTGTTTTGTTTAACGTTGCAGACATATTAGTCCCCTAGTTAAACTATAATTCAAAAGAGTGATCTAGTTAGGAGAAGCCAGAGCAGAAGTTAGGAGACTTCTTTACTGATTCAAATTACATCATTTCTTTCCCAGTGAGTATATCCCAAACCATGTTTGTCTCAGAAATACAATTATGTATATCTATTTTGATTAATAAAAAAGATGTTACATTGTCAATAATTTAGTAATTATAAGTATTGTTGGTATTACCAGGAAAGTAAGACATATCCTGACTGCATATTTTACATTTTGTGATAATCCTTTGAATGACTCCATTGTACTGAGTGTTTAACAAAGAAGCATTCACCATGCACTACAATGCACATGGCCAGAGTTTATGACCTGCTGGCATAAAGTAAATAATACGTATATATAAAAGCACTAGTCTAAAATATAATAGATGCTCTCTTGAAATATGAGTTTGCCGGCTGTTCTGCTAGACCCTGGCTGGAGCCCTCGAAGTTTACACACAAATCTCACAGTTACCTTACAGATGTTAGCTGTTACTATGCAGAAACACATTTTGTCCTTTCTATTTTGCACCTAAGAATAAAGGTTGAAACACGTTAACTTTTCTTGCTGTCTGTCTGGAATGTGACATTCACCCCTGCAAGCAGGCAGGGGGATTCAGTTAGTGTTTAGCTCTAGGTAACATCATCAGTTCTCTCACCATACTTAACATGGAACAACAGTTCACTCAAGACATTGATATGTGCTGATGACAGAGAGGTACCTTCTGAAGTATGTGGATTTCAGGATGGCTGTTTTCTTTTTGCAAAGTCTTGAGCTTTTAAAAAGTCCATATGGGACATAGCAAAGACAAAATCAAAGATTCCTGAAGTAACTCTGCAAAAGTATGCAAAAACCAATAAATCATGTAGACCACACTTTGGAGCAACAATCTCTAACATATCTGAGGATGAGGGACCTCCAAAACCTCTCACTATACTCAGCTTTATATTGCTAGTTTTCACACCAGCTGAGGGAACTCCTTCTCCCTGTCTTTTAGTAGTCTAACAAAGCATTTTTGTGTCTCTCAGCATTTAACATTCAATTTGTTAAACGTCACTGAAGAAAACTAAAATGAAAAAGACATCAGTTAATAATGTACTCTTTAATGTTTCATCATCCCATGACTCTATGTTTCGCCATGTTGACCTAATTTGCCATGACAGGAACATGGTCCTTGTTTAAGAATATTCCAAGTGTAGAAATGACTAAATCTTACGGAGAATTGTATGCTACTTTAGCAACCAGACACATCTTTATTGATACAATTTTAACTTTTCATAGTAAGGATGTATCATTAAGAACACACAACCACTCTAAGCAGCACATGATTTATTTAGGTACCTCATGTTTTACTTGCCCCATTTAGGGGCCTATCCTTCCTCATATAGCACTGTGACATTCTTCTTACATCAGACCTTAGAGTAATTATTTAGTATCTTGCCAGATTAGGCAAAATTTAGCTGTAAACACAAATTTTTTTTTAGGACTGTCTGACACTCTAAAGAAATCACAATATAAAACCTTTAAACTGCAATAGGACAAGTAGGCTAGGAGGTTAAAAAATAATATACGTTCCATCTATTGGTCATGTATTTAAATTCATCCATATATTATCAATGAAAATCCTTATGCATTGACAGCAGTGGCCACTCCTGGACTTTCAACCATGGTGGACAGATGTCCACATTACAATATTTTAAGTACAGGTGGCCTAATACTGTAGCACTTAAAGATCTTAAGTGAGAAAATAAGAACTGAAAGGCTGATAAAATTAAACTTCTCTTTTACTTTCAAGTATCCCAAAACAAGATAAGGACATTCTGGAATTATTGTGAGTTAGGTTCTATTTCCATATTTAATTATCCCGTGAACACAAAAAGTCCTATAACAGTCATTACTATTGGGTAGCAACTCAAGAATACAAGAATTCAGAAAACTGGAGGAGAAGGATGAACAAAGTGGTGAAGATTTAAGTTAGATGTCAGACTAGAACATTCTGCTGAAATTATTGCAAAATGCTTGCTGGCAGAGAGAATAGTAAATCTGGCCAAATACATTTATTAAAAGTATTCTCTGTGCATTATTTATTTACAAATAATCACCTTCCAGATATTTAAGTATTAGAGAGACTCTGTTTTTCCCTAGAAACTTAATTAATTTACCTATCCCTGTATAACCCATTTATTCAATTTATCTTCTTTCTTATTTTACAAGCCACCCGTAATTTGAGCTGTCACTTTTATATATAGTGATTCCAGTGCACTTAATCAGGATGACTCTAAAATGAAAAAAATGTAAGGAAACACATAAACATTCACAAGGTCATCTGCAAGCGTATCATTTCACAAATAAAAGTATCCTATGAGGTGCATTTTAACCTTAAAAGTCAAGGTCAACATAAGTGTACTTATTTTTGTTTATTCCTAGATGCATAGGTTTCATGTGTACTGCCTAGTATCTACTATTCCAATGAGATTATTATATTTTAAATTATTAACTTCAAACATAGCACCACAAAAAGAGTAAACTCAGATAAATATTTGATCTTTCATTTTTGCAAACCGTTTCACATATTTCGCCCTTATTAAAATAAATTAGTTTTGGCAGCTGCCACTGATTACTGCATGCTCTCACTTTCAAACATTTTATATTGATTCAGAAGAATGGATTAATTCCTATTAGTTCTGTTCTCAGAAATTGCTTTGGATACACTTTCTACAGTATTCGATTTTCTTCTGTTGTACACCTATGATAGAACTTTGGAGGAATTTGAGCTGCAGTTCCCTGATCTGCTGGTGCTCCAGAAACCTTTTATAGTGAAGAAAATTTTCTGAGTGGACTTAAGAAATAATGACCTAGCAATGGAAACACAGGTTTTATTCAAATCAAAGCAACTTTGAAAAAAAATTGAACAGATTACTTCAATAAATTTGTTTAAACTTAGCACATGCATGTAGGAGTACATTTCTAAATGTAAGTTAAAAACAAACAAAAAACAACACAAACCAAAACATTTCTCCCAAAAAAGATGAGAGGCAGGAAAACAGATAGCCAAAGTAGAGGAAAAATCCATGACAATTTTTGAATTGTTTTCATCTACTCTGGTTTCCGCTGGTTACACTATTATCCTAAACATAACATTAAGATGTAGCCTGCAGTCCAGTTATCTGCCTGTTCTAGGTGATAAGGGCATCAGAAGGTGTATGTGGGGCAGTGAAGTATGGGAATTTTTGTGAATATCCTCTCAGTGTCAAACAAGATAACACTCCACTCAAACTTTAGACTAGATTCCAATTACAAACAATGCAGAGCACCAGGCACTACTAGGATGCAGGTACTTATTTTAGACGTTTATTTGGGATGCACTCAATCAAATCTTGAAGACACATAGTATTGAGCAGGGCATAGGGGTGTCTAGACAGTTAATTCACATGTGGACAATGCAGCTGAACAATTTGATCCAAGCCCATTCTGTGTCTCTGATTACTTTGGCATATTTCTTTTATTTGGGTGTGACAATGAGGAGCCTTTTGACTGACTAAGTCCATTGATATCTGTATTCCACAAGTCACTTAATCAGTTTGATGATTTATGATGCCAGATACTATGTTATCTATATATCTCTTCCTTATTAGATAAGTTTCAGGCAATGCTGTGTCCTTCTGGACAGTTGTCTTTTCTGATGAAACTTCAGATCAGATTTACGCCTCTGCAAAGCTTTCATTAGGCCTCTGTTTTCTGAGGGGTATATGAGGACAGCACTGAAACTCCTGTACTCTGAGCCTGCATTCAGTTAGATTATCATTGGCATCAGTTTCCTTAGTTCATTGCCAACACAGAGAACCATCAGGAAATCTCATGCCATGGCATATCCAAGATATTGATAACATGCAGCTCCTTATTTTCATTTTTTAAATTTAGAAGTCCAGCTAAACAATGAGCAAATTAATGCAGTGTGCATTGATGGCCTCATGAAAAAGAGGTGACAGAAATTAAGAGCAATATATAAAAAAAGTAAAAGGAAAAATAATTAATCACTTATTGCTACTCCTTATAGAGATGAAGATTTTCAACGTGAAGTATGTCATTGGATTCCTGGCTACTTCAAGGATTATTTGGTATCTCTTTCAGCCTAAAGAGGTCTTTTTTCACCCAACATTTTAACTTAAGATGTTCACATCTTAAAGAACTAAGACTAGTGTCTTCCTGTAGTAGCCCAGGGCTTGTCACCTCCAGAGCTAAATCATCATCTGTGGCACTACTCAGAACTACACAAAAAGGCAGAATTTGGTGGGCCTACTTTATTAAGTAACATATCTGAGAGAATACATAAACCTTGGCTGCACTAGCTATAAAATGAGCAGAAAAAAGATGACAGTGGTCACTTGGAACCATAAAGCTGCAAATGGACATGTTTCTGACTGTGTGAGATCCCTTGTCCCTCACTCTCTGATATTGCTGTGGCAAATCTAACCTCAAGTGTTTGAACTTACTCTGCTGTGCCTTTAACAACAGTGAGATTTGTCATGGAAGTTCATACATATTTGATTAATTTTTTTAAGTGCTACTATATTATCAGCTAACATTCCTAATTATTAAATATTTGTAACACAGACTTTTGTTCCTCAGCCTATTCATGCTCTGGAATGGCAAGGAAGAAACTTCTCTTCCAGGCAAAGTTTATAGTTGCTTTAATTAAAAGTGCAAATGCAGATATACCTTGAGATCTGCTTTGCTGTCAGATTTATTCTCTCTTGACTAGCCCGAGTCTTTTTATCTTCACACAACGACTCTAGGCTGCTTCAAAAAGACTACTCATGGAGCTGTGAGGGTTTAGCAATAAGTAACTAAAAGGCATTCTTTTGAGATTAAAAGGGTTCACAGGAATTCCCCTTTCTAATGCTTTTATATATATTTCTGTAAGACATAGTTTTTAAATTGTGTTGCATGTAGAGAATGAGTGTTTATACGGAAAACTCTATAATATATAGATAAATAAGTATATCCCATGAACATCAAGTAATTCCATATCTTGATATACTAGTTTATCTTGTGGGTGCAGCCTAGCTAGTGTAACAGTTGTAGTGTAATACTACAACTGCTACAATTCACAATTACCATTTTTTACTAAGATAGGTTTTAAAATCTCTTTACAGCTTTAAACCAAACATTTATATTTACCATGGAGTCTATTCAGGTTACATTTCATGCCATCTTGTCAATCAATGCCTAATGCAGTATTTGTCATGTTTGACCAATCTGATAGCCTTCTATGAAGAAATAAACAAGTGGATAGATGATGGTGGTGCAGTGGATGTAGTTTATCTTGATTTCAGTAAAGCATTTGACACCATCTCCCACAACATCTTTGCAGCTAAACTGAGAAAGTGTGGTCTGGATGATCAGGTAGTGAAGTGGATTGTGAACTGGTTGAAGGAAAGAAGTCACAGAGCTGTGGTCAATGGAGCAGTCTAGCTGGAGGCCTGTGTCTAGTGGAGTCCCTCAGGGGTCAATACTGGGGCCGGTACTATTCAATATATTCACCAATGACCTGGATGAGGGAACAGAGTGCACTGTCAGCAAGTTTGCTGATGATGCAAACCTGGGAGGAGTGGCTGACACACCAGAAGGCTGTGCTGCCATCCAGGAAGACCTAAACAGGCTGAAGAGTTGGGTGGATGGGAACCTTATGAAATACAACAAAGACAAGTGTAGAGTCCTGGATCTGGGAGAGAACAACCCCATGTACCAGTATAGGTTGGGGACTGACCAGGACTGACCTGTTAGAGAGTAGCACAGGGGAAAGGGATCTGGGGTCCTGGTGGACAGCAGGGTGACCATGAGCCAGCAATGTGCCCCCGTGGCCAAGAAGGCCAGTGGCATCCTGGGGTGCATTAGAAGAGGTATGGTTAGTAGGTCAAGAGAGGTTCTCCTGCACCTCTACTCTGCCCTGGTGAGACCACATCTGGAATATTGTGTTCAGTTCCGGGCCCCTCAGTTCAAGAAGGACAAGGAACTGCTCAGAAGAGTCCAGTGCAGAGCCACCAAGATGATTAAGGGAGTGGAGCATCTCCCTTATGATGAGAGGCTGCGGGAGCTGGGTCTCTTTGACTTAGAGAAGAGGAGACTGACGGGTGAGCTTATTGAATGCTTATAAATATGTAAAGGGCGAGTGTCAGGAGGTTAGAGCCAGACTTTTCTCTGTGATGTTCAGTGATAGGACAAGGGGCAATGGGTGCAAGCAGGAACATAAAAGGTTCCATAGAAACATAAGGAAAAGATTTTTCACCGTGAGGGTGACAGAGCACTGGAACAGGTTGCCCAGAGAGGTTGTGGAGTCTCCTTCTCTGGAGACATTTAAAACCCACCTGAATGCATTCCCTTGTGACCTGCTCTAGGTGATCCTTCTCTGGCAGGGGGGTTGGACTAGATGATCTTTTGAGGTCCTTTCCAAACCTTAACATTCTATGATTCTATGGTATACATATGAAGTAATTATATTGTAGGTATAAATCCTCTTATTAAATACAATACCTCAGACATGGATAGACTAAATAAACAATGCTCTACAGAGTTGTATACAATGATTCTTATCTAAACAAAGAACTGACATGTCATATGAAGACAGAGTACAATAAAAGTGATTGATACATCATTTTTTTGTACTAGTTAAGATATTGTATGTTATCTGACTGCTTTACAATGCACTCTACAAGAAAAAAGTCATAATGTTGATTGAAAATATATATTTCTGTTATTGATTTAACCTGTTTAAATTACACTATTGTTTTCAAGGAAGCTTATAATGTTTCTTAGATGATGACATGTTTTCTTTTCAGCTTTAGTAATTTACAGAAGAAAAGAAGCAGCAGAGAGAGCATCAGATCTAGGAAGCACGTGCATTAGCTATTATCAGTCACCTAGCTCATACTTGTCTCATTAATGTGGTCTCAGAAGAAGGTCAGACCTGTAGCAGATGTATTACTTGGATGACAACAGGAACATCAGCACTGATGCGCATCACTTACAGAGGTAAAACCTCTCTGCTTGGGCCATTGCTGCCCAATCAGGACACCATTACAATGAATATATTGTTACCCTTAGTCTCATATGTGCATACAAAAAAGAACTGCCATCAGTGTACTTTCTTCAGATCTACAGAATAGATCCTGTCAGATGCAGACAAAGGAGGAATTTTAGAGAGAGAGAAGAAAAAACATGTATATATTCTCTAGATGTGTCTTACCACATAGGAAGAAACTTAGAAAGCTAGCATACTTCCAAAGCATGAAGTAGACAACAACGAAGACAGTGGGTCACAATAATGAAGGCAGTGCATCAGCATCCCTAAAAGGTACTCAGTGCAGGCTGCAAAGCTGAATCTAAACATCTAAATGTCGGTACCTATATATAAACTAAGTGTTTAGGTTCCCGTTATGGTTGGATGAATGCTGGTCAATACAAGCAAGAGGGCTGTACATCTGACTAAATGTCAGTAACTGCTTTAGAGTTATTTCAAGAGTTCCCCAGAATCTATTAATTGTATTATATAAATGAAAGTTTAGATACCTAACTCACATGTTGATACTTCCATTTAGATACCTAAACACAGATTTTTACAGTCCAAAGCTGAACATTAACCCTGGACTACGTTTCTAACTCTGGGAACAAATTATAATCCTGTAGCCACAGGAACCAAAATGCTAAAGAAGTATGCTTGCTTTTCAGCTCTTCAGGATAAACTCAGTATACAAGTAAAAAGCATGAGTGTTCAAATCCTGTAGCTGGGTGTCATGGTTTAACCCCAGCTGGCAACTAAGCACCACACAGCCATTCCCTCAGCACCCCCAAGCACGATGGGGGAGAGAATCAGAAGAGTAAAAATGAGAAAAATTGTGGGTTGCAATAAAGACAGTTTAATAGGTAAAGCAAAAGCTGCATGCCCAAGGAATTCATTCACTACTCCCCATTGACATACTGATATCTAGCCCTCTCCAGAAAAGCAGGGCTCCATCATGTGTAACGGTTACTTTGAAAGAAAAATGTCATCTCTCCAAATGTTCCTCCCTTCCTTCTCCCCCAGCTTTAGATGTTGAACATGATGTCACACGGTGCAGAATACCCCTTTGGATAGTTGGCATGAGCTGTCCCAGCTGTGTCCCCTCCCAGCTTCTTGTGCACCCCCAGGCTACTCTCTGGTATGGTGGTGTGAGGAGAAAAAGCCTTGACTCTGTGTGAGCGCTGCTCAGCAATAGCTGAAACATCCCTGTGTTACCAATACTGTTTCCAGCACATATCCGAAACATAGTCCCACAGAAGCTACTATGAAGAAAGTTAACTCTATCCCAGCCAAAACAGTACACCAGGGACAGATCTGAGTACAATTTGTTATAGGATTTTGAGGGATCTCTTTCTTCTCCATGTCCCATGGTTTGGCCCACCTAATACTATTTTACTGAGTTTCCGTACCACAGCAACTCTGCTGCATTTATCAGTTATCTAGGTCTTGTCCCCTGACATAGGCAAAGTAGCTTGACCTTCTTTAGAGAAAATGACCTCAGAATATCAAACATGCTGGGACAATCAATGACCCGTACACATGCCATAACCATGAGTCAAGTGGGACAGTATGACTTGCTCCTGTACGCAGTAGTAACCCCTCCCAGGCTTTTTCTGCTGTACTCCTTGAGGAAACAGCCTATACAGGGTCTAATGCTGCTGTTTGAGAATGTAGGACAGATCACAAAAGCTAAGAGGGCAAGAAAGGGAGGTTGCAGAGATGGGAATATGTGGTATCTATTTCACTTGGAAAGGCTTATTAGGCTTCTCTGGTTGAAAGACAAGTGAAGTTGGACTTTAGTTTTTGAAAATTTATTTAGGAATACCACACTAAATCTTTCTTAAGACTAGTCTGGCTGTCTCTAGCAGAGTCCAAACTCAAATTATTTCTGACTTTTGAAAACTAAATTTGACTCCGTTTATTATCAATCTTAGAACATTTTCTTTTCTATCACATACTTACCCAAAAATCTTTAAAATGATTTTCAGTTAACCTGGGAATTTTGGGATTTTCCTTTTTTCTTTGAACAAAGGCAAACTTGGGGTTTTGTTGTCAGATATCTTCATATCTATGGCACATTTGACATACAAGGAAAGGGTGAGATCGCGGGGACCATTTAGCCTGGAGAAGAGAAGGCTTAGAGTGGAATCTTATCAGTGTGTATAATAAATACCTGATGGAGATGAGTAATGAAGATGGAGCCAGACTCTTCCCAATGGTATTAAGTGAAAGGACAAGAGGCAAAGGGCATGAACTGAAATGCAGGAAATTCCACTCAAATGTTAGAAAAACCTTTTTTATTGTGAGTTTGTTCAAAAACTGGAGCCAGTAACCCAGATAGACTCAGGAGTCTCCATCCTTGGAGATACTTGAAAATCTGACTGGACACATCCCTGAATAACCTGCTCCAGCTGATGCTGCTGTGAGCAGGGAGTCTGCCTCTAGAGGTGCTTTCCAACCTCAGCCATTTGTGTGGTCTTGTACTTTCTCAGTTCCATATCCCTGGTCAGCAGAAGATTATGAAACAACAAAAGATTTTGTATAACTTTCAACCTTCTGGAAACATTGGATTCATTGTTGTTCTCACATATTACACAAGACTATTTAGAAATTTACATTGAATCAGAAGTTTGGCATAAGCACAGCAAGATTTAACATCAATAAACACAAATCACTGGTTATTTACAACACTGGTTATTTTTGTATTCATTGTCCCTTTTCATTTATCTCTTCAAGTTTTAATTTCCTCATTCTTTTATATATTTTTGTTGTTAAATTTCAAAGAGCATGTTCGAGATGAGAAACTGAATCCCTCTGTATAGTCACAACTGCCAGCTGATAGGCAGTGCCTAGTAAAGGGAGTTAATCCATTAGCAAAGTAACCTTAATCTACAGGCTTAATGGACTTCATCCATTTACATAGCACATCCAAACATCTGCGAGCCCTTATAACCCAGCCATGAACATCAGCTGGACTGTACTCCCTGCCCTCCACTCACATTTATATCCCCAGCTCTCTGCTTTCTTTGAGGGTATGCAGCATCTCTCGGAGATGCACTTTCATGTACCTTGAGACAAGTCCCCAAGCAATAATTTTACCTCATTAAGCCAGCACTGATTGTCCTCCTTTTAGCTGCACAAACAAGGCTTATGTTGAAGTTTCTCACTGAATACATTGAAGCACTACATTGAAGATGTATTCCTGTATTTTCAAAGTAAAGTGAATTTCCATGTACAACTGAAGTAGATTTAGAGAACATCAATGAATTCTCTCTCAGCTGATATGAAAGAAAAAACCAACCAACCAACCAAAAAACCCACACACCAATTTTGTAGACTTTAGAATAATCAAAGAGTTAATCTGGTTTCATTCTTACATGGCTAAAACTCACTGGTAGGCTTTTATGACGTTAATTTTCCAAACTTGCAAAGGAAAAAACTCAGTAAACTGAAAGTAACCAAAGGGCCTGTTTTGTAGAGACAGAAATGAACTGTGTCTTTTGAAGTGTTCCAGAGAAAATGTGTTCAGAATATTTAAGTCTCAAGTGAGTTACCAAAGGTTATTCATTCACAAGTGAGATAAATTCATACCTGTCAAATTGCCGGGATCCTCTGTGTGATCATTAGGCCTCAAATAATTTATTTTTTTCCCCAGTGAAAGTTCAATATTTTCACATATCCAAATTTAGTAGCATTTGTTGTGTCTGAAAGTAAATTAATTCATTTTCCTTTCATCTCACTTTCCACTTTTACTAGACTAGTGTGGAGAAAAAAAGTAAACCCAGGTTGTCTGACGTGATTGTTTTTAAATACAATTTCACAGTGCAAACAGCTTGCAACCTCCCTGCAACAGAAACTATAACTGTAAACAGAGTTATTTTGCTAAAATCCTATGGCTGTCAGTGATTTAAAAAGGGTATGTGAAATAGTATTTCAAACTAATTCAAGAACTGATTAGCCCTTGAACACTCTTCCACTGTTTAAGCTGTCGTATGTGCAGAAAAAGGGTAAATGAACTCAAAACCTTTTCTTCTTCTGCACTTTGATACTTGATTCAAAAGTAATTATTATATGCAGCTTAAACTTGCCACATTGTAATAACGTGAATCATTGTTCCACCATGCAAAGTGTGGAGTGAAATTGATATCAGCTCTGTGGATTAATGAAAATTCAATGGATCAGGGTTAAAAAAGGAGCTGAGGAGTCAGAAAGAATAGTAGAAAACTTACTTTTCCAAAGAAAGAAGAGATGGTCAGGGCAGGCAACAGAGGAAGAGTTTGCTCGTGAAGGTAGAACAGCAAAAATGGTGGACAGAACACTTACCAGGAGTCACACTGCTGAGAGACATGAAAAAGGACAGAGACTGATACTGTGGACTTCCCTGTATTTTCCTAACTGTTCTTTCTACTAACTGTACATAATAGTTTAGATTACAAGTGGGTTTAAGGTCATAGTCACTGCATAGCCAAGTTTTTGAAAAAGAGTATTTATTTTTTGCATTTCTGGCTGTGTGGCCAATAGCTTGATTTTTTTCTTTTTTTTTACTTTCATAAAGAAAGAAAAATAAGAAGTAAAAAAGAAAGAAAACAAGCTCTGTATATCTTTCACATGCTTTATGCTAATTAGGCTGACATTAAAAAAAAAACAGAATATAGTTTCTGAAATAATAATTCTGGTTTATATTTTTGTATTCTGTACTTTTTACTGTCTCTAGTTTTGTTGGTGAAGAGCTGTATTTTGCAGTATTTATGTCCTAGCTTCTACTGCATTGGGCACCTCAGTGCAATGAAATAAGATAGAATTTTGAATAAGGCAGTAGAGTGAAATTTAGAAAAACTGTATATTTTCTCCTGTTTTGATAAGCAATTTGAGAATTCTTCCTTCTCCATATAGTATCATTAGATCTCACAGACAGTGAAACACCTTCAAGAATGTATCTTTCTTTTTATTCAATTTACATCTTTCTGAATAAAATTCTAAAATCTCCCATTCACTCACACTGATGTGGTTGACATCTTATTTTCTGAAAATCCATGCATAATTTGTATTTTGAAATCTATGCATTAATCCTCAAACCTCACATAGGATACATTGGTTGAGAAACATGCAGCTAACGTTATCTGATGTTTTGATGTTGACTGATTCATAATGGGGAATAACTACCGGAGGAAAGTTAAAACAATGAAATACTCAATCAAAGCAAAAATGAAATATTCAGTCTCCTAAGAATGAAAGATTGGAGTATTACATGCTCATATATTGTATATTAATATATTGCTCCTTTGGAATATATTTGTTATATTTATATACGTAAGTTAGAATACATATATAAAATGAAATATGAAAGAGTAATCTACTATTATTATTACAAAGGAACTTCTTTTATTTAACCTTTACAATAATAGTAGAAAGCTATTACACATATATAGAGAGCTACAAAAAAAAAAGTATTTTCTGGTGTTCTGAGTCTGCTAGTAGCGTACTATTTACACTACTGTAACTCACTATTGTAAAATTAACAAAGCTGACATACTTTGATCCTGCAAAGAGGAGGCCCAATGGGGTCAGAGAGGAATGTAGCAGCATATATATGTTGCATAAATACAATTAAAATAGATCACAAGGTACTCAGAAAACGACAGCTACTTTAATTCTTAAAGGACTTAGACTTTCAACACCTTTAGAAATTATGAAATGAAGAATAACAAAAAAACAACCCACCATTATTATCCAAGCACAAGTGGTATAAGATCATTTATCTTGATGGATGTCACCTTAGAGCACATATTATCCCTATCTCTCAAAGTGTTTTTTCCCCCTTATTTCATCTCTGACATTCATTGTAAATTTAATGATCCACATACGATTTGCTGGTGTCTCAGTCTGGTGTTTTGAATCATGAAACTAGTGCTAAATTTATGGCACTGCAGTACCACTTAGTGAATCATTAAGCAGTACAGTGATTTTAATGATTTGGATCATACTGGACCTCATCACTGTATAATGAGGTTCCATTTAGTGTAAATTTTATGTAAAAATTCAATTTGCAAACCAACAACATGAAACTACAACATTTTTTCTAACCTGACATTGTATTTATTTATCATGATTTCTACCAGTGTTTCACACGGGGAAAGAAAATGCTATCTCATTGCAAAAATAATTTTTTAGAATCCTCGCAACACTGAAAAATACATACTTCCACACTGGTATTTTTGTAGAAATCTGTTCTTAAACATAAATCTCTAGAGAGAACAGATATAGTTATTAGGGTATGCTGAATGAGATTGCATTATTACTGATCTGGCTAAGCACTTGGAGAACTGATCACTCAACGGGCTCCCAAACCCATCCCTGCTGTCCAAGGGGATCCACCAATGCAGAGGGAAATACCAATTACTGTCCAGCTCAAAGGCATCAGGTCACTCCATTACTGTTTTCATTATAAACTCTGTTTCTCAAACTGAAGACTTTCCATGGTGACTGCTTACACCTTGCATCTCTAAAGTACACTGAGGAAACTGAATAGACACGTCAAAAATCAGATACAGATTCCCCACTTCGAGCAGTTTTACACTGTAGAAAGGGTAATGGGTGCAATGGAGTTAATGCATTGTTAGAATAACTAGTAGTCCATGTGGAAAGGTTCTCATTTGTAAACTAGCAAATCTAGACATTTTTTTTCAGCAAAGTTTGCTTCTCAAGTCAATTTTCATCAAGCAAAAGCTATCTAAAATATTCACAGATAATACTTGGATCCTTCAGTAGTTCCATTTCATCTAATCTCTTGGTATTATTAACTAATACATTTGGGCCAGAGTCCTAAACTGAAGAACTGGTCAATGGGAGCCTTGGCTGCAGT